>NC_138770.1:603005742-603239802 GCF_965119305.1 Pelophylax lessonae | reverse complement strand
TCCAGGGCCTACCTGCTAAGCAATTACCTGCTACTGTGGCCACCACGGTCCTGGGAGGAATCCCTAACCAAGACAGAGCCCACAGAAGAGAGAAGCTCACCATGCTGCAGCCAGGGTCCCCTCCTCTGTAGTCCCAGGTGCATGCAGCTGGCACTGCTGGCGATGAGCCAGTCAGCATGTCAGCTCAGAGGGCGCCTGTCGGCATGTCAGCTCAGAGGCTGCCTCACAGCCTGTCTCTGGGTGCAGCCAGCGGCCCTCATTCTGAGGGGGAACAGTGGAATGGGATATCTGGCTCCTCGGCTGGGAGAGCCCATTGGTCGAGGGGGAACGCCTACAGTTCCAGGTCGGGGTCTGTGCAGGCTGCCAGAGAAGTGACCAAAATGGAGGAGAGGGTGGTGGCGCTGGCTAATGACATCATCAGAGGGAGACAAAGCCTTTGTGGCTGGTTCTTAAGCCCTCAGGGTACCCCAGCACAGGAGCAGCACATGCAGTGCCCAGGACAAGGAGTCAGTCAGCTGGCAGGGGATAGCCGCTCCACGGACAGGCAGAGATCCGCTCTGAGGGGGAAGTCAGCAACTCTGAGGACAGGGAGCAGTAGATGGAGACTCTGGAGGCAGCAGAGACACCCGGAATGACGGCTGGTTTGGCTTCCTGCCCAGTGCAGCCCAGTGAGTGTACTGTTTCTGATTTGTCTTGTTTTTCTTCTGTTGTGTTGGGGGGGAAGCTGGGGCTGGAGACCAAGGAGCCTAAGAGCAGGTGGCAGGTTCAGGTCAGGCTGGAAGGGGCCTCTGGGATAGTCTGCGGGACTCGCTGCAGAGATTGGAAAAAGGGGCGACAAGGGACTCCCCGCCAGTATTGCCGTGGGCTCCCCTCAGGGGAGGGAGACGTTTTCTGCGGGCATTTGTGCCCCTTTAGGAGCTCCAATGGTGACGCCTGCGGTGGTAGTCGCAGGCACACAAATGTACAAGGACATGGTGGCAGCTGTAGTGATTGCCACTGAGACATCAAAGGATGGAGGCAAGGAAGTGGAAAAGGTGCATTTAGCTGACTCGGCAAAATGTGAAGTATATGTATGCTTCGAGGGGCCGTTTGGGGCACACCTTAAAGCTGAAGTTCGCAAAACAATTTGGAAATGTGAGTATGTGGAAATATTTTCCCTGCTCCCACTTGAAAAATTTAACTTGGATTGCGTTACACCAGTCACAAGCCAGAAGGAGGATGAGGAGAAGAGGAGGTACCGGCTTGTTCCTCGTTCGACGTTTGCGAATTGATGGCAAGCATTTGCAATTTTTGTTAGCGTTATCGGGGAAAAAGCAATGGAGAACCTGTTCTGCCCTGTTTTGCTACAAAAGACAATAGTGGAAGACAATAGTGAGGCTCACAGGGTATACAGGGGGCTTGCATGGATCCGCTATGACGAACAGTTTTGTCAACGGAAAACTATCCTCCCCTCCATACACTGGGATCACAAAGATATCAGCATCTGGATGAAGTTGATGACTTCTTCCAGGGCTGGGAGTTAGTTTTCTCCTGGGGGGGTCGTCAGTGCCTCCACCTCTGGATCTCCGGCACCTAGAAAGAAGGGGATTTGTTGGCAGTTTAATAAAGGAACTTGTCGGTTTGGGAGCGCCTACCTCTTCAAACACAAATGTTCAGGCTGCGGAGGAAATCATTCCCTCATTCGTTGTTTTAGACAAGGAAAAGGGCATGCCAGCGACACTTCTGGAAAAAGGGACGACGAATAATTTACGTTCGGCACTCCTTAATCTGTCGGCAAGGTTCTTATTTTGTAGATTGTTGCTTTCCGATGGGTTGTTCTATCTCGTGTGCCCTGTTTGAAACTATTTGTTCGTTTCTAGTGTGGACGGTTAAGGGGGTCTCGGGGGTGAACTCGGTCATCCACTATCTGGATGATTTTTTGTGCATTGGACCCCCAGAGTCAAGGACTTGTGAGATCCTGCTGGGGACATTGCAACGTCTTGTGAAATGTTTCAGCATTCCTTTTGCACCGGACAAGACAAAAGGCCCTGCCAGGGAATGGGTTTTTTCTCAGAATAACCATTGATTCAGTGGCCATGGAATGCAGAATACCTATGGATAAATTGTTGACTCTGTGAAAGGAAGTGGGACAAGCATGCAGACAACGGAGGATTAGGTTGCGGGAGCTACAATCCCTGCTAGGTAAGCTAAATTTTGGGCAGGATTTTCTGCAGGCATTTGTCGGCAGCTTCATCTGGCATCAAGGCCCGGGGGCAATTATGTGCGGCTTTCCATGGGGCTCAGGGTTGACCTGCGTTTTTTTTTTTTAAATCTTTTAACAGCCATTCTTTATGGCTGGAGGGTACAGTCAGCAATGATCTGATCCTATTCACAGATGTTGGCACCCAAAGCCGATTCGTCCTTGTGGCTTTGCAGCCTGTCTCCTACTATGCATGTACAAGTTGTGCTGCGCTTTCTGAATGGTCCCGCTGTCTTCTGGGACCTGTGTATCTCCCAGAAGGCAGTGGGAGAGGAAAAAGGAGGGGCCAAAACTTGCGTAGATCACCACACACTGATGGCGGCGATCTTACCCAGAAGTGGGAGCGGTTACCTTGTTTTGACAGGTATCCGCTACCCCCAAAAGGTGCCAAATGTGGCAGCCGAGGGGGGGGGGGGGGGTATTGAGTAAGCAAACAAGCGGATTTTCCACCTTTGGGTGGAGCTCCGTTTTAAGGCTGGTTTTAGTACCAAAAGTAGGGAATGTGCACATCGTAACCATCTGAACCGGGCCTACACCTGGTGGCTGGACATCCTTAGTAGCAAATCAAGAGGTAGGAGAACAGAGGAGACAACAAAGAAGGAGAGGAGGAGCTAGAAAAAGAAGGGAGAAACAGAGAAAAAGGAAAGATTGAAGGAGACGTCCCAGGGAATCGTGACGCGGGGCTGTTACATCGACAAAAGAGCACTGTCAAACCAAGACGGCTGTGCCTGAGTAATCCAGGGTTGCCATAATCGGAGAAATTTCCCATGAGCGTCTGACAATAAGGCCGATAGTTTTTAGTTAACCATAATGTTATTCATTTGGTTTTTAACAGCTTCAAAACTAAGGATTGGGTTTTCCAAGCCCTGGCTATGGTCAGTTTAGTTGCAGTAAAAAGGTGTAAATCCCAGTTCACACTATAGCGATGACAGACATCGCATGTGATTCGCAGCGCACTGCTCTGAAAAATCACATGTACGATGCAAATTTAGCCATACAGATTGTGAATTTGCATCAGATTCGGACAGACCACGCAGAGGATCCTTTTTTGGGACCACAGCAGAATCGGATCGCATGGTGGTTCACACCAATGTGATCCGATTTATGTCCGAACTGACAGTTCACATTGTGAACGCGAACTGATCTGGGGGTGTCATTAACTTTGTATTGCCATCCCCAGCAATTCGCATATGGCAGTGTGAACTGCCTGTTATTTGAATGCGATGCGGGAACCCGCAGTGGATTCACAGGGTTCCAGCATCGCATATATGTGAACCGGCACTAATGCCATTTGTTGCTCTGGGCACAGTAATTCTTCTATGGTTTTGCAGAGAAAGCCTTCATATGGGTTCCGTTTGAGGTCGGTATGAAGCAAAGTAAAGTATGGGCGTAAACCCTGACCCAGAGTCTGCACACCTTCCATCAAGACCACCAGATATGTGTCATTGTTCCCACCTGTGACCATCCGCGGAAGCAATTTGACGGGTAGGTAGGAAATGTCGTGTGAGGATCTGAGGGCTTCAAATGTTGGGGTGAGAAGAGAATGGATATGAAAGAATCCATGTTCAGTCCACAGAAAGAACTGAAGTTTAATTCATATAAGGGGAGGCCCAGTTAGGCTAGGGAGTAAAGTTGATACCAGATGTCCCCTAGCCAGCAAAAGAGGTGGGTTCTAACTGACTAGTTGCAGCTTTTAATGCATATTGTAAGCTCACAGTGTGCAGTGAAAACAATTCCAATAGAGAAAGAAGCCTGTATAACTATGCTGAAGGTAAAGCTTGAGTTCAGTTTCAAAGGAATATAACAAAAATCCAGTTGTCTGGTACATTAGAGCCCTGGAAAGACAGATCTGAAGCAGCGTGTACGCTGTGCCAACCTTCCACTTGGCTCCAGCTCGCGGCGATATGCAGACGCAGCTCCAGTGACAGGTGATTCCTCTGTGCGTGGCATCTGTGTTTGTGCTGCGGAGAGCCGTCCACAGCTGGGAAGCACTGGGAAATCCCCTGCTGCTGGCATTGGACTGATAAACACAAACCTCAAATACTACGAGGAGCCTTCAATGGACTGCTGACTAAAATAGAATACTTTCAGCTGCGAGGACACGACTGCAAATGTCAGATAAGAAGTCCGACCAGAAAACACCCAACAGGGCAAGCGATTACAGCCTAACCCAGGGCAAGCAGCTAAACACAAATACTAATGTATACAAATTGAGGACATTTAAAGTGGACTCTTTATTAGATTTACAAATGCCCATGAATACATTTCTGACATGTCACCATATACAACCATCAGTATGCTGCAGGCAAGAGGAAGGATTTCCTCGGTCTCTTCTCCACCAGTGATCAGACTGCAACAATGTAATATTGTGCAATGTATGTGGTTGTGGCAGGGCTGCTGTTTGAAATCAGGGTGGCCCATACAGCCTCATTGGCAGCGACCTACCCCCCTCCCCACTTCCCGGGCAAAAGTGACTAAGGACATAGATTTATCAGTCCCTTTCTTTGCAGCCTTAACAGCACAGATTCATAATAAGTAAACACTCTGAGGCTTCCAGTTCATTCACAAACTGAAGCGCAGTAAACAGTTTACTATGCTTCAGTGATCAATGGACACAGGAGCGATTGGTACTGATCTCTCATTGTGTTAATTCAAGAAAGGAAGGGGCCAGTAAATGACATATTTATCAGCCCCTTCCCCCAATCTCTATCCTGCAACACCTCCCTTTGTGTCCACAGTAGCTGCTGGAGGGAGAGGAGAGGAGGGAAGATAGAAGTGCTGCAGGAGGAAAGGGGCAAACTGGGGGGGGGGGGGCGGACAGCAGATGGAAGGAGCAAATGTGATAGACCCAATACCCCTGCAGACTGCAGTGCAGCTGGAGGGAGAAAGAGGAGGAGAAGCTGGCAGCACTGCAGGAGGAGGCCGAAGAGGAATGGTGGCTGCAATAGGACAGTACAGCTGGCCCTCCTGCTCAGCAGGTGCCTGGGCCCCCTTTTCAAACTGATGGTGCCCGGGCCCTGTACAGGAGGGCTGGCTGTACTGCCTTACCAGTGGCCCTGGATTGTGGTGAAGACCCATAGAACTACATTGGTCATGTTTGGAGGTGGCACAGCCAGGCAAAAGTGACATGCTGTCTACATTTTGCTGCGGCTTTGAAGCACAGCATCGCATGGCAGCATGTGTACAGCCATGAGGGGGTGCAAAACCATGGCTCAACCATCTGATTTTTACCACCCCTTTGCCGCAAGTGTGAAGGAACCCTTACAGAAAAATGAAAAGGTGAACTAACACCCTACACCCTCCCCACCCCCAGTCCCTGCTGCATTTACCTCAATGGGTGATACAATTTCACTGTTCATGTAGAATCAGAGTAGTTCTGATTGGTCAGTTCTGGCTCGTCACTTTGCAAACCAGTCAAAACCACTTTGATCTGTCCTGGAGTACTTAGGGAAAGAAGAAGAACAGCGTTGTATTCAAACCCCGGGTCCACGGCATCGGACCACAAGGACGATAAAACTTTATCACCCACAGAGGTAAGTGCAGCAGGGACTAGGGGGAAGGGGTTGGGAAAAGTGTAGAGCAGGGGTGTCAAACCCGATTTCATTGTGGGCCGCATCAGCATTATGGTTGCCCTCAAAGGGCCGGTTTTATCTGTAAGACTAGATGTCCAGAGAACCCCCCCCCCTATACATCAGATGTCAAGAGCCCCCCCCACTATCAGAAGTACAAATTCCCCCACCATCCCTTACATCACAGTGCACCCCCTTTACCTTGTGCTGCTTCCTGGATGGAGCTGGGAAGCAGAAAGTACAGGGTCTGGAGGAGGACCAGAGGAAGGCTGGAGTTTGCTGAATGCTGAGACCAGGGGAGACAAAGATGAGGTGGTTCTGCAGCTGAACAAAGAGGAACAGAATCTGTATGAGGAGTTCTGTCCTTTTCTTTGCTGCCGACTGCTGAGACAAGGTAGGGACAGAGATGAGGGGGTAGCTGCAGCAGAGGTGCGAGGGCCACATAAAAATGGCCTGGAGGGCCACATCCGCCCGCGGGCCTTGTGTTTGACACACGTGGTGTAGAGTGTTAGGTAATTGCTTCTGGAAAGGTGAACTTACACTTTAAATATATCTGGGGCTAGGTTGACTATAATTAAATATATCTACATTCTACAAACTGTAAATATATATATATATATATATACACATCCCATTTTACCTGGCGTCTAGTGCTGGCCATCACTTCTTTGGCAAGCTAATATAAAGATGAATTCAGGTACTTATACTAGCATTGAAGGATTATTGCCTGAATACAAAGCTGAATTTGTTTGTATATTTATCTGGCTGGAATTCAGTATGTATGAGGAACCCAAGATATCACGCGGCACTAAACTTTGGCCTTTTTTTCCAAGCAGCCAAGGTTGTATGTAACACAAGGCCAGTGCCCGGCACAGCAAAGTGACAGCGGGCAGTGCCAGAGCACAATATTTACAGGTTTAGTAGTTTCCCTCTGTAGATGCCAGTCTTCCCTGAAATTGAACATTTGTCCCTGGAAATGTTTCTTCTTGGATTTGCCAAACAACTGCAAACAAAATAATTCCATCTCTTTCTCACAGATGGGGAAAATTGGGTTGAGGCTCCAAGTCCGGTCTTCCCATCTCAGCTTTGCTGCTTACATTTCACTGGCCCAGAAATATGCAGATTGGACTTTCATAAGAATTACTATAAAAGGTACACATGAATGTAGTTTTGTATTCATGAAGGGACCATTCACTTTTTGCATTACTTCACATGCGTTGTGCCGCACATTAATGTGTGCTGTGTTAAGGCAGTCCATTAAAATGCAGCAATGTGCCTTAACATGGTGAAAATCTGAAGTGACCTTTTTTTTTTAACACAATGGGGTTGATTTACTAAATGAGGAGAGTGCAAAATCTGGTGCAGCTCTGCATAGGAACTCAGCTTCCATTTTTCATTGTCAAAGCCATAGGTGTGAGCAGGAGTGTGCCAGGTGTGCCTGGGCACACCCGAATCACTACATGTGCTGGGCTTCCCCCATGTTGGCCCCCCGCAGGGGATGTTTTAGGATGGAGAGTGAGGGAAGGGGCCAGTAAATATGTCATTTACAGGCGCCTTGATCTTGTACATTTTCCCCCAACATTTTTTTGGACATTTGGGAACAATTTTTAGGTGTTTTGCCAAGGCACCCCTGATGAACCTAGAAGGCACCCCAGGGTGCCACGGCACCGACCCTGGTTGAAAAAGGCTGATCTAAACTGATCCTAGTAAAGTGCTTCTCTATAGCTAATAGCTTTACACATCACAGCAACATCCACACACATAGCACACCCAGCATTAGAGGTGATTTATTCTTCCAAAGCAAATATACCTTTGCACACTGGTACTGACTAGTATTCCAATGTTTCTCTACTCCCTCAGTTTCTCTCCATCAGTCAGCTACTATGACCCCCATGAAGAGGGGCAAACAAGGATGCCGTGTAGGTGCCCCCCATTCATCTTTTCAACTGATGACATCACTGGTTGTTGGGACGCCAGTGGCTGGAAAATTCTAGGATTCTACAAGGAAAGCTTGTGGCTTTGTGTAACTAAAATTAATTAATTTTAATTAATTTATTCGCTGGTTGTATACATAAATTAGGCAATTTTTCGGCATTTTGCCAAGGCGCCCCTGAAGAAACCTGAAGGCACCCTGGTTAAAAAAGGTTGCCCTAGTATGTATGTGCATGTATGTATACATGTGCGATAGGGACCTTAGACTGTGAGCCCCTTACTATATAAATATACAACATATAATGCGCTGAGTAAATTTTTGCCACTATAGGAATACCCAAAATAAATTTAAAAAAAAACTAAAATACTTAGGAAACTTGTACTGAGGGAACTATGAAGGTCACCATGCCTTACCTCTACTTGCTAACTTTTTGTCTATTCTACTGACCTGTTGGCTTCAATCCCCTATGATTCACTGATCTGAATACACAGCATGTTACCTATACCTGGGGATGCAGCAATAAAGGCCATTGCACATGTTAGTAAGGACAGATCACAGCGTCACAGGGAACTATTGGAAATAGTTTTGGCCGAAGTATTGTATAATGGTAAGGCGCAGTAAGACACGTTTTACTACACGTTATTCCAACACATTGTAATATATGGACCTAAGTATAGTATATTACATCACTCCGAACAATTTCCACATTGTGGCAGCAAATAGAGCATAGCCCTGACAAATTGCACTGGTGGGTTGGCAGCTCATCTGCAATGAACGGTCGGTCTGCCTTAACCCAACACATGTTAGCAAGCCTGCGGAAATGCTGTGCACTGCACTGTGACAACCTGGATGGGCTTTTACATGTAAGGATTGACCAGGAGGTGACAAAATTATAGATTTTCATTAGGGGGGAAGAAATGTTCTCTTTCAAAGGTGAAAATTTAGATTAGGTGATGTTGTTTTCACTTCAAACATTCAAATGCATGCAAACAAAAATTCTACATGTCCCTTACACAGGATTGAGTGTGCAAATTTAGCACTTTATTTGTAATAGTCACTTTACAATGTGAACAATTTTAACTCCTTTAGTGGACAAACCAGAAAGGAGGACTTCCTAGCATCAGATGTGCTTCATACTGTGTAACAAAGAGTTTCCCATATAATGGAAAGTTTGGGTTCGGGTTCCAAATCCCCCTCCATGCCATGGTAAAAGCAGTAGACAAGCAGGGATTTTATAAATGAAATACAAACGTGTGCTCAATGTTTTCCTGGGTTTGGCAGCTACAATTGGGAACTGTAAAGAATTGGGGAAAAAATCCATTAAAAATATATTCTTGATAAGGAAATAAACAAAAACAATTTCCCTATCGGAAATATTATTTTTCTTTCCTAATACTATACGGTTCCTAATTTTACTTAATGAATCCATCACCGGGCGCCTCTGCTATACAGGAAACCCCTGGTATTTTTTCCATCGGCACTAAGTTATTCTTATCATACTGATGTCCTCCAAGAGGATGTAAAACTGGGCTTCCCCTGAGCATCAACAGCGACCTTGTCTTCCTCTGCGTGGAGACAGATATTTTCTTCCCCAGTGCTATTTTAAAGCTGAATATACCATAAGCCTATGGTCACTCACAACCTCGCCAGATGTATGTTACACTATCGTATGTCTACTGCGTTTTTTTTTTTTTTTTTTACCCAATATGCACCAGGCCAATACACCATAAGGCAACCTTTCTCAACCCTTTTATCATTAAGGAACATTTAGGTCTGCTAAAACTAATTATATCTGCAGAACACTACATCGGTGTTAATTAAGAGAAGGGCCACCTCATGCTGGTGGTCAGCGAAAAGAATGCCCATTACAATGGTGGTCAAGGTAATGCCCCAATATATTTGGTGGACAGTTGGAATGGAAATTATACAGGTGGTATTAGAGACAGCTAACATGACCATTGGTGTCTAAGAGAGGAGAAACTCCACTGGTCCAATGACAATAGCTCTGCTAAATGAGGTTGATGACAGAACTATACAGCCACCATCAGGTCAGAGATCAATCCACCACTGTTCACTTCTCAAGGAACCCCTAAGTGCTCTCCCATCTTTCCTTTTTCTCCTTCTTCAGTGGGTGTCCTTAGATTTCCCTTTTTTTCACTCCTAGTACCACCACATAGAACAGAAAATGCCCCCCTAACAGTGGGGTTCAGAATGCCATCTTTATAAACAGCTAAGTTGGTGTCACATAGCTGGCTTTATCAAGTTGTGTTGGCCCCAGAACTATGCAGGCATCATCAAATAGGAGGTCAATCTGCCACAGCTTAAGCAAGATATGGAGGACCCTTAGGGTTTCATGGAACCCTGCTTGAGGATGGCTGGTCTAGGTCTAGGTCTAGGGCACCTTAACAAAGGGCCAGTTGTCCTTCAGATTTAAGAGGGGCCAAACTGGGGCCATTGGGAGTAGAAAAGGTCCAGATGTCAGGGGCAATAAACAATGCCCCATCTTTGGTATCAGTGGGAAGACCAGTGGCCTATCATTGGTGTCAGTGGGAGGAATAATGCTCATCATTAGTGTTATTGGACCCCATTGTTGGTGTTATTGGGAGGAGTTGTGCCCCATCTTTGCTGTCATTGTGCCCCATCTTTGTTGTCAGTAATGGAGAATTAAGTCACATTGTTGGTATTAGTGAATGAAAATAGTGCCCCTAGGGATGGATAAAGCAAGCAGAGGGCTGCATTTGGTCCCCAGGCCACAGTTTGGAGACCACTGACATAGAATATAGACAATGTTTTCACATCATTGTAATTTTGAGTATTTTGTTGCCTTTTGCTTGTGGGGAATTTAAACTTAGAAGTGCTTTTTACAAAAAGCTAAAAAAAATACTAATCAGTCAAAATCTCATATTTAAAGTTAATGTAATTTCTACAGCTGGCTATACACATGCCATCCTTTCCTCAATTTCAGCCACGTTCAATGGAGCTGGAATCAAAAACCCAATCAAAAATCAAATGCTAAAAATTAGTTGCTTTGATTGATCGCAAAGAGATGGGATCAAAATTGCCACCATCAAACTGCTGGAGAAATGTGCCTGGTTTTGACATAATTGCTGTGTTTTTTCTAATTTTGATCAGTCTTTTGTTTTTTCTATCACTTGTATTAAAGCTGTAAATTCGTAACTCAGTTCCATTGATCATCATATTCAGGCAATTGTTTAAACTTGTGGACAGTAGGTTGTTATCAATTGAATGTTCAATTCCTGGTTGATCGAAAACAGTTGAGGTTGCTTGGATTTTGCAACGTGTATAGCCAGCTTTACTGAATGCTGATTCGTTTGCAAGTGCTGTGTATAATAAACAATTGACATTTTTTTTTTTTAATACTTGTTTACTAATTATCAGTGAAAAGTTTCATCCCTCGGACTATTCAATAAGCCCATCTTGGTCCCTGCACGGGGTCCACAAGCAAGCAACCCCCAGTTCACCAACGAGGGAAGTAAACAATGCACTGTCGTAACCAATTTAGGTCTCATTCACATGGGCGTACGCATGTTTTCTGCATGAAAGAAAGGTTCTTGCTAGTAGAGCTAGAAAATTCTGCGTAAAATACACGCATACGTAAAATCTTCAGGTCTATGCATTTAAAATCTGCAGCTGTACCCTACTTTTTATTTTTGTGGGCAGATAAATGACGTACCTATTTTTTTTATGAATATGAAGCTATGTGTGTCTAGATGGGTACAAAATTTTCTACTGTACACATCTAAACGCAGCATTGTTTGCATGTGAGAAGAGAGGCCCTATCTTTTTTCTAGTATCTCCCTTCCACTAGGACTGAGTACACCTCTCCTTGTCCATGAGCAAACTTCTACACCCAATTGTGCAATCCGTGTAACGTAGCAACATGTCAGAGTCATTTATCTGTCACTTCTGCCACCCCTGAACAATAAATTACCTTGCTGTTCATTCAGGTAATTGCACTAACTATAACATGACACATAACTTACACACTGTTGTGCTGCTCTACGGCATCGGAGCTGGAGAACAGTAAACAAATACGCAGGCGTCCACAACCATGACTTAACCATATCCCTACCACACAATGGTAGGTGTACCCCAAAAGGAAGGTGGGGGTACTTCTATTGCTCTTCATGGGGTACATCCAACTTTGTTTCTGATAACATTTTAGAGCTTCAGCAAATGCTAAATCATCATCAACAACAGATCAGCAAATATTTTAGCTGCTTAAAGAGACACTGTCATGTTTTAAAATGCTTTCAGGAAAAGACTGTCCTATAAAGATATGAGGTCAAAGGGAGTAATCAGCATCCAGAGTTGTGGGAGACCCCGGAGATCGATGCTGCTGGAAGTGTCCCATCTGGTTCTGCGGGATCAGTTCTCTGCAACAGAGCAGCGTTGAGCAGCCAGGCATCAGGAGAACTAAGTATTTGGCCTCTTCTTTACAGGTACACTATATTGTCAAAAGTATTGGGATACCTGCCTTTACACGCACATGAAATTTAATGGCATCCCAGTCTTAGTCCACCCTTTGCAACTATAACAGCTTCAACTCTTCTGGGAAGGCTGTCCACAAGGTTTAGGAGTGTGTCTATGGGAATGTTTAACCATTCTTCCAGAAGGGCATTTGTGAGGTTAGGCACTGATGTGGACGACAAAGCCTGGCTCACAGTCTCTGCTCCAATTGTAAAAAGCTTAAACATCCTTGCCTGAGGATGCCTGACGAGCTTACTGATGGGGACCAAGCATGGCTGACTGGCACACAGCTGTGACATCAACAGATGCGTCTGATGCAAATTTTTGAAAGGTGCTGCTAAATTACAATTTTTAGTTGAAAAGCTCTTTTGGTGATCGCCCTGGTCAGTATAGGTGTTGACTCTTTTTATTGGCTAAGTTCCTGATTTTCATATACATATATCGATATACTGTATATATATATATACACAGTATCTCACAGAAGTGAGTACACCCCTCACATTTTTGTAAATATTGTACTTTATCTCTTCATGTGACAACACTGTAGAAATGACACTTTGCTACAATGTAAAGTAGTGAGTGTACAGCTTGTATAACAGTGTAAATTTGCTGCCCCTCAAATGAACTCAACACACAGCCATTAATGTCTAAACCAATGGCAACAAAAGTGAGTACACCCCTAAGTGAAAATTTACAAATTGGGCCTAATCAGCCACCCCCCCCCCCCCCATGGTGTCATGTGGCTCGTTAGTGTTACAAGGTCTCAGGTGTGAATGAGGAGCAGATGTGTTAAATTTGGTATTACCGCTCTCTCATACTGGTCACTGGAAGTTCAACATGGCACCTCATGGCAAAGAACTCTCTGAGGATCTGAAAAAAAGAATTGTTGTTCTACATAAAGAGGGCCTAGGCCATAAGAAGATTGCCAAGACCCTGAAACTCAGCTGCAACATGGTGACTAAGACCATACAGCGGTTTAACAGGACAGGAAACCTCAGAACAGGCCTCGCCATGGTCGACCAAAGAAGTTGAGTGCACGTGCTCAGCGACCATAGGTCGTCTTTGGGAAATAGACGTATGAGTGCTGGTAGCATTGCTGCAAAGGTTGAAGGGGTGGGGGGTAAGCCTGTCAGTGCTCAGACCATACGCCGCACACTGAATCTAATTGGTCTGCATGGATGTCATCCCAGAAGGAAGCCTCTTCTCAAGATAATGCACAAGAAAGCCCGCAAACAGTTTGCTGAAGACAAGCAGGCTAAGGACATGGATTACTGGAACCATGTCCTGTGGTCTGATGAGACCAAGATAAACTTATTTGGTTCAGATGGTGTCAAGCGTGTGTGGCTGCAACCAGGTGAGGAGTACAAAGACAAGAATGTTCATCCTAAAGGTGTTCTATTGGGTTGAGGTCAGGACTCTGTTTCTATTTCCACGGAGTTGGGAGCATGAAATTGTCCAAAATGTCTTGATACGCTGGTGCCTTAAGAGTTCCCTTCACTGGAACTAAGGGGCCAAGCCCAACCCCTGGAAAAACAACCCCCCCTCCACTAAATGATTTGGACCAGTGCACAAAGCAAGGTCCATAAAGACATGGATGAGCGAGTTTGGGGTGGAGGAACTTGACTGGCCTGCACAGAGTCCTGACCTCAAACTGATAAAACACCTTTGGGATGAATTATCCAACATCAGTGCTTGACCTCACAAATGTGCTTCTGGAAGAACGGTCAAACATTCTCATAGACACACTCCTAAACCTTGTGGGTAGCCTTCCCAGAAGAGTTAAAGCTGCAAAGGGTGGGCCAACTCAATATTGAACCCTTTTGACTAAGACTGGGAGGCCATTAAAGTTCATGTGCGTGTAAAGACAGGTGTCTCAATACTTTTGACAATATGGTGTATGTCCTATACTGAAGGCATTTTAGTACATGACAGGGTCTCTTTAAAAATAGGTAAATGGTACTTGACATTAGGTGACCCGCAAAGGGTGTACTAGTAAACACTGTCTTTTTTATATTTGACAGTGATCAACGTTTTTGTTTTGTGGCGCGTTGTGGTAATCCACAGAACACGCATTAGAGTATTGAATTCTGAATGGCAGATGCATTGCAGCACACCACAATGCACAGTAACGCACTGCCATGTGTTCTAATGCCTTAGCTGCCCATTTGCGACACAACACACATTAGCGCAATACCTGTGTGAATGGGCCCCTAAGTATAGTAAGGAGGAGTTAGAACATCTGTCAGGGTTTAATGCTGGTTAGGAAGTGAGGGGAGATTTTCCCTAATTTCCTGTCTTGGTGACACTGTATTTGGTATATTAGCTATTGTACCAAACTATTTTGTAACAGCTAATATGACCAACAGCGAAAAATGCTCCATTCATTGAATTAATAAAGGTAATAAAGCTTCTAGGGTGCATTCACACCAGGTATGATGGGACTGCGCTGGACAGTTATTCTAGCGCAGTCCCTCCACAAGACAAAGCAAAATGCCTTGTCTCCTACCTGGCCAGTTCACACCACTGCGTGGTGGCGGTGCGTGCAGAAAAAAGTATGGCATGTTGTACCTTTTTCAGCGCAGCGCAGTGCAAGACAGTCTATTTCCTCACACTGCGCAGCAGCCAATAAAACTTAATAAAAAATCACTGTGTGACATTTCAATAAAAATAATTTAAAATAGGGAACAATGCGCTGCTATGGACGCATCGGCACTGCTGTCATTCCATCGCACAGCAGCCACTGCATTGTAACGCAATGGCTGGTGTGCATGCACCCTAACATTGTCTTACAAAAAAGATTGCAAGGGACTTGCTCAAGAATGTATCACCGACTATCATGCTACCTGACTGCAGTCACCTTGGGCCTACATAGGGTCTGATAAATGAAAACCGTGGCACAACTATGTTTGGATTTGATGCCAACAACCAATGAGATTCCACGGTTTATTTTTTGCCACTCTCTATTTTAGGTATGCCAACAATGGTTAAAATATACCAGCTTTCAGTTTAAAACTTATTTAAATTTGCCAAACTCCTTTAACTCTACACAGTGCAAAGAGTTTTGTTTAACGTTTTTGCAGAATGGCGAAATGACTAACCTTTAAATAATTATTTGGAGAAGTGTTCCCAATACAATACGCACAGACTTTTGACCCATCACCTCCATAAATACAGGATTTCGTTAAGCTTTGAAATTGTAATATTTGGAACTAAAAGTGGAATTTTCATGCCGTGTCTCTTATTTTTAGAGGGGGGAAGCGCGTGACAAAAGCCCCTTTATCGTGGTCCAGCTTGCAAAGAAAGATCATTTTTTTGCAAATCCTCTTTTCCTTGAAATTCATCTGTTATGGAAAAAGATTTCATTATTTACTGCAGAATCCCTATTCTTCCTAATTGCTCTCTGCCTGTAAAGTTACATAACATTCTAATCAGTCCTGAGCGTGGCTACGTGATGGGAGATCTCAATGCCAGGCTGGTACTATTGTCCCCTGTACTGGGATGCATGCATGGGAAAACAGGCTGGGGTTAGAATAATGTCCTTTAAAACATGATAAGCGGACAATGTCAGGCTTGCACAGCAAGGCTCCAGCACTTACCTGGGCAGCAGATAGGGGCTAGTTCTCTTCTACAGGGTCTTCTGCTTCTTGCCTTAAACTTCTGCCCAGTGCAGGCAGCGATCCCCCCAGTAAAGTCCCAGTCCTCTGGTCGTTGGCTTTGTGGACCCCCCACTCTCTGTGTGGCTCTCAGCTCTTTTCTGTGCTCTGTTTGTTCAACATGCAATGTCAAAGAATGCAGGAAGGAAGTTGTGAAGTCTGTCTGGGGTTGAACTCAGCCGAACAGGCTTCCTTGTGCTAGGGTTTGTGACAGGAGGGAACTCAGAAAGTTTCCATTGTCAGGGCAGCAAGCTGCACCCAGTGCTTGCAGCTCACACAACTGCCTTTTTCCACTGCCTGAGCCTGAGCCAGAGAGGGAGAGGGAGAAAGAGAAAGAGAGAGAGAGAGAGAGCTGTGCCTTCATTTCCTGTCCAATCACTAAATAGCAGGAGGAGGCAGGACGCAGGCTCTGCAATTTGGAATCAGAAGAGAAAAAGCTTAATCCTCCTTGCCTGAGGATGCCTGACGAGCTTACCGATGGGGACCAAGCATGGCTGAATGGCACACAGCTGCGACATCAACAGATGCGTCCGATGCAAATTTTCAAAAGGTGCTGCTAAATAACAATTTTTAGCTTAAAAGCTCTTTTGATGATCGCCCTGGTCAGTATAGGTGTTGACTTTTTTATTAGCTAAGTGCCTAATTTTATATATATATATATATATATATATATATATATATATATATATATATATATATATATGGCTCGCAGTCTCTGATCTAATTCATCCCAGGTCAGGACTCTTTGCAGGCCAGTCAAGTTCCTCCACCTCAAACTCACTCATCCATGTCTTTATGGACCTTGCTTTGTGCACTGGAGCGCAGTAATGTTGGAACAAAAAGGGGCCATCCCCAAACTGTTCCCACAAAGTTGGGAGCATGAAATTGTCCAAAATGTCTTGGTATGCTGATGCCTTAAGAGTTCCCTTCACTGGAACTAAGGGGCAAAGCCCAACCCCTGAAAAACAAGCCCACAGATAAATCTCCCCTCCACCAAATGATTTGGACTAGTGCACAAAGCAAAGTCCATAAAGACATGGATGAGCAAGTTTGGGGTGGAGGAACTTGACTGGCCTGCACAGAGTCCTGACCTCAAACCGATAAAATTATAGCGGAGACTGCGAGCCAGGCCTTCTCATACAACATCAGTGCCTGACCTCACAAATGCGCTTCTGGAAGAATGGTCAAACATTCTTATAGACACACTCCTAAACCTTGTGGACAGCCGTCCCAGAAGTGTTGAAGCTGTTATAGCTGTAAAGGGTGGGCCAACTCAATATTGAACCCTACGAACTAAGACTGGGATGACATTAAAGTTCATGTGCGTATAAAAGCAGGTGTCCCAATACTTTTGACAATATATATATATATATATATATATATATATATATATATATATATATATATATATATATTTACATTGGTGGTCAGTGAGGAAGGCCCGTCTTACATTGGTGGTCATCAAGAAAAGGCTCTCTTTACACTGATAGCCAGTGAGAGAATGCCCCCCTTACATTGGAGGCCAATGGAGAAGTGTCCCCTAAATTGGTATTTAGTGGGAGATGGGTTCCTAAAATTAGTGGTCGGAGGTGGATGGGCCCCTTACATTTTTGTTTGGTTGGAGAAGCGCCTCTAACATCGGTATTCAGTGGTCTAATGCTTCCCTATTTTGTTTGCCAATTAAGAAATGCCCCTCCTTTATAATTATTTGTATTTTGTCTGAAAGCATAGATCCATCCATGACTGTTGCTGAGCTTCAATATTTCAATTACCCATTGGAATTTTTTTGTATCAGTCTCTCACTCATAAATTACAGGCCTGTGAGAGTTCATAGACCAAGAGAGTTGGATATTTGTGATCTTGGGAAGCAAGGGATATTCTGGTCTTGAGCTGCCACCTACCACTGACAGAAGAAATATTACAGTATACCAATGTGTGGCTCATCTATCTAAATAAAATCAATGGCTATCTAACACATATAAAAAAACAATGCTTTAAAAATGGGTTTATTTTTTAGCTTTATTGAATTATTTTTCATTTTGAAATCCCATTTAACAAGTAATACCAAATGAAATGCAAAAGTGCTGCTGTAGTTAATCATCAGGGGGGTGTCTTCCTGTTCTTTTACTGTGCTTGTGCATGCAGCAGGACATTGCAAATTACAGACATAAAGTACAGAGCTAATGTAAGTAGTTCTGTACCATTTGATCACTGTGACCAATCATTAAATTTTCCCTCCCCGGTGTCATGTGACTCATTAGTGTTACAAGGTCTCAGGTGTGAATGGGGAGCAAGTGTGCTAAATTTGGTGTTATTGCTCTCACTCTCATACTGGTCACTGGAAGTTCAACATGGCACCTCATGGCAAAGAACTCTCTGAGGATCTGAAAAAAAGAATTGTTGCTCTACATAAAGATGGCCTAGGCTATAAGAAGAGTGCCAAGACACTGAAACTCAGCTGCAGCACAGTGGCCAAGACCATACAGCCATTTAACAGGACAGGTTCAACTCAGAACAGGCCTCGCCATGGTCGACCAAAGAAGCTGAGTGCATGTGCTCAGAGTCATATCCAGAGGTGGTCTTTAGGAAATAGACGTATGAGTGCTGCCAGCATTACTGCAGAGATTGAAGGGGTGGGGGGTCAGCCTGTGAGTGCTCAGACCATACGCCATACACTGCATGAAATTGGTCTGCATGGCTGTCGTCCCACAAGGAAGCCTCTTCTAAATATGACGCACAAACAGTTTGCTGAAGACAAGCAGACTAAGGCATTGATTACTGGAACCATGTCCTGTGGTCTGATGAGACTAAAGGGCCATACACACTATACAATTTTCTTTAGATTTTTTCCTTCAGACTTACCAAAACCGTATAATATGAGGTCAAACCTAAACACTTTCAATTTGTATGCAATCAGGCAGGCCCTTGCACTACATAGAAAAGGTAAATCTAAAGGAAATCTGACAACAAAAGTTGTATAGTGTGTATCCAGCTTAAGATAAACTTATTTGGTTCAGATGGTTTCAAGCGTGTGTGGCAGCAACCAGGGGAGGAGTACAAAGACAAGTGTGTCTTGCCTACAGTCAAGCATGGTGGTGGAAGTGTCTTGGTCTGGGGCTGCATGAGTGCTGCCGGCACTGGAGAGCTACAGTTCATTGAGGGAACCATGAATGCCAAAATATACTGTGACATACTGAAACAGAGCATGATCCCCTCCCTTCAGAGACTGGGCCACAGGGCAGTATTCCAACAAGATAATGACCCCAAACCCACCTCCAAGAAGACCACTGCCTTGCTAAAAAAGCTAAGGGTAAAGGTGATGAACTGGTCAAGCTTGTCTCCAGACCTTAACACTATTGAGCATCTGTGGGGCATCCTCAAATGGAAGGTGGAGGAGTGCAAGGTCTCTAACATCCACCAGCTCTGTGATGTCATCATAGAGGAGTGGAAGAGGACTCCAGTGGCAACCTGTGAAGCTCTGGTGAACTCCATGCCCAAAAGGGTTAAGGCAGTGCTGGAAAATAATGGTGGCCACACAAAATATTAACAGTTTGGGCCCAATTTGGACATTTTCACTTAAGGGTGTACTCACTTTTGTTGCCAGCGGTTTAGACATTATTTGGCTGTGTGTTGAGTTATTTTGATGGGACAGCAAATATATACACTGTTATACAAGCTGTACACTCACTACTTTACATTGTAGCAAAGTGTAATTTCTTCAGTGTTGTCCCATAAAAAGATATAAAGATAGATAAAATATTTACAAAAATGTGAGGAGTGTACTCCCTTTTGTGAGATACTGTATATTGTACATTCACGCCAGTCCCTGCCCTTAAAGGAGCTTACAATCTAAGGTCCCTAACATACATGCACCATCTTACATTGGCCATCTAAGCAAATGAGTAATTTAATGTGTGTTTCTACTGTCCTGGCACTTCAGGGGAATTGATGTCCTTTGAAAGCCTGAAGATGCTCCTTAGATTTTGGGCCCCTCTATGTGGCTAGGAAGGGAAAATGTTTCACGGGGCATCCCCATACTCTGGAGTAACAGAATGTGTTTTGGGATGTAACTGTAAATATGCCCATGCTGTATATGAGAAATAACTTGTTAAATCAAGAAAAAAAAATACCATTTAATTTCTTTGTTTTCCATAATTTGACAAAGAAATTAGATCTGCAAAATTCTCACCATGCCTCTTACCAAATACATTGGACTGTTTATTTTCCAAAAGGGGGTTATTTTTGGGGTGTTTGTTCTGTCCTAGCATTTTAGGGCCTCCAGAAATGTAAAAGACAGGTAAAACATCAGGTTTGACAAATTTCAAATATACAGTATATATACCGTAGTTTGAAGACTCTATAACCCTTACAGAATTTTTTTTTTCAAAGAAATGTTATACATTTATTTGATATGTTTTATAACACATTAAGGAAATCCGTTTTTCTTATAATGACAATCTATTTTTCTTTATAAAGTAAACATTTAAAAAACAGTTTTATAGGTAGTTTACAATCATATACAATTAATTTGGGTGCAGTGTTGCATGACCAAGTAATTGTTAGACAAACTATCATAGCACTTGAAAATGGCCTGGAAAGGAAGGGGGTGTAACATGTTGGTATTGAAGTGATTAAACCAGATCTGCTTTAAACGAAAAATACCCTTTTCAAAATATACCTATAAAACCTATAAACCTCCAGGGACATGTCAATATTACAAAGTCTCAAATAAAAAGTACCTCTTTATTGCCATGCAAAAAAGAAAACCAAGAAGCAAAAAATAAAATAAAATAATAAGAATAATATATATATATATATATATATATATATATATATATACTATATATATATATATATATATATAGTATATATATATATATATATATATATATATATTTACAAGCTCCCTTATCTTCTCTAAAGCCTAGAAGTTGGAAAATACGCTCCCAGATAGCGGTATGCTGGGCGTATAAATAAGGTAGTAAGTGCAACATCCTAAGGGTCCTTTCACACGGCCGCTCCGCTGCTTTAGTCCGCTGCGGGACTTTTTTTTTTTTTTTTTCACGGAGCGGATGACATTTGTGTCATCCGCTCCGTATGCCCGCATATCATCCCATCCGTTTGCGGATGATATGCGGACATAATGTAAGTATATGGCATTGCGGATGTCAGCGGATGATACCACTGACATCCGATTTTCCTTCCTTTCCGTTTTTTACACGGATGAAAAAATAGGGTTCTGTTCCATTCGAAAAAACGGAGCAGAACTGAAAGGAGGAAAATCGGATGTCAGCGGATGGTATTCCGCTGACATCCGCAGTGCCATTCACTTACATTATGTCCGCAAATCATCCGCAAAAAAATAGGATGATTTGCGGACACACGGAGCGGCCGTGTGAAAGGACCCTAACACATCCTAATTAAGATCAAAAATTGAGAGGGAGAAACCCCCCATCAAGGGAGGATGTATGCTGTGGGATCGGACGCTGTGTAAGGGTTATTTCTTTGGCCCTACCAGGCATCTCTGTACACATATACTTGTTATATATACGAGTATTCTACTCTATACAAGTATGCTTCATTGGCATACCAGGTGATGTGCTTTATACAAATTTTTGTTGATCTTTAACGCTTGGTTGTGTGTTTACCTGTATAACCATATACAGTGACAATTCTGATCCTCCATACATCTTCCCTGTTGGGTATTTATTATACCTCTTACCTATATCGTCATTGCCTATTGAACTTTACAGAATATTGATCCATTAGCTCCGAGAGGAAGCATAAGGCGAAACATGTCGAGCAATATGGCTCAACGAAATTGTACGATCTACCGCTAATACACATCGCTCGATCCTCCCGGGACGACAGTACCATTCTCTGTCACCTGCGGTCATGATCGTCTCGATGTGAAGTATTATTATTGTTATATTATATTGCGATTGTATTATTGTCCATTATTACCAACAGTGTAATCACCTTCTTGTCAATTCTGCATTTTATATTTCCCTTATATGGGATATAGTTGTACGTCCTTTTTTTTTTTATTTTTGTCTGATGATTTTAGATGTACCATATTATATAATAAAGTATTTGATTTTACAAATACCAGTGCCTGCAAAGTCCATGTTTCCTCCCTCTCAATTTTTTCTCTAATGCCTAGGCAAAAATCACATGGTTACCACAGTGGGTGTTTTTGAGAGCCTTTTGTTTTCAGATAGATGGAACAGGGTGAATTTACTCAAGGAGAATAGACTGTGCACTTTGCAAGTGCAAGTGAACTCATTATCCCCAAAGCTTAGTAAATGTGCTTAAGCTCTGCTGATTTCCATCATCCAATAATGTGCAAGCAAAAACATTTTTTTTTTCTTTCACCTGGGTATGCTTTACAAAGTAAAGCTTCACCACATTACATTTTCTAGGGAAAATTAGTGCAGCTGCCCTTGCAAAGTGCATAGTCTATTTGTCTTTAGTAAATCAACACTAACATATTGTCCACTGGGTCATCATTTATCACACTTTCCATCACCATCTAGGGCTGACACAGGAAAGCAGTGTTTGTTATAAGGTTTGAATTTTAAAAAGACTAAAGTAATTCCTAATGAAATGTAGTGAAGGATCAGAAAATACTTATCTTTACCTTGTATTTAAGAAAATTCTTCATCCATTTAATGCTATGGGTCGCATGGGTTGCAACAATGTGGTTGTCGAAGGTGAGGATCACTTCTCAGGAAAAGCAACTCATTGGCTAGCTTTGGCCAAACATCACTTCTTCAGCTCCCTTCAGTGGGCAGTGTGATCAATGCCTCAGCACATGTTGGATGAGAAATTTCCTTTATTGCTCACTGATTTCCAATCTTTCCTTTCATTTTGTAAATATACATATTTTTGTGAGTGAAGCACTAGTATCCTTTTTGGCTGGTCTAGTAATGTCACACACAGGTCCTTCCTCTTCTTCCCCAGCAGTAGACAGTCCTTCTTTCTCAAATGAGTGGCATTTACTTCAATCACATTAGTGGGGAAAAATAATTACTACAGGTGTCAGCCTAAAGCTGGGTATACACACTTCATTTTTTTTTTTTTTTTTTGCTCAGCCAGGGGACTGAATGAAAAAAAATGAACGGATTCCCCCATCCACACAAGTGCTAATGTATTTAGACAGCAGAGACTCCTCGATTGTCAGAATACAATGATCACCATAGCAGCCAATGAATTAAAGTTTTCCAACAGCTATCAACTTCTGTCAAACAGGAAGGGCCACACACAGATCAATATTTGTCTGGTCCCTGCTGAACCAGCTGAATTTTGATCCGTGTGTACCCAGCTTTTGGAAGGAAGAATAGTCTTGCTGTAAAAGCTGTTTTTTATTTTTGCATTTGCTGGGCTTTTTATTTATTCCACTTAAAAAAAAACAACAAAGATAAAATTGACCCCAAATCATTAGTGTATTATTTAAAAAAAGGTATTTTCATCTGAGAGTGTAGTTCGCTTTAAAGCTATTGTTTTTAGCCCAACTGTCTGCAAAATGCTTGCATATGGAGAGAGATAATACTATATAATTAATAGGAACATGGGAACAATTCCCTTACAGAGCCAACTATCTCAGATACAGCCAAGGCCCGGGGAACCCAAAAATCTCTTTTTCATACATCTATGTGCTTCTCAAAGGTAATCACAGCTTTATGTACCGATAATTACTCTCTGCTTTCTGCTTACTCTTCATTTCAGCTATTCAACAACCTGTGAAAGAAAGTACTTATTATATACGGAAGACAAGGTTGACGTTTTCCAATGATCTAAAGGATTTCAAAGTTTGGGAAGAAAATTTAAAATCTGAACTTTATGATTTTGTAGCTTTTTGCTGAGGCCCTTGCACTACATAGTTGATTGTAGATCTAAAGGAAATTGTACAATTAGATTGTAAAGTGTATGTTGAGCTTTACAGATCCCAGGACATACTATGCTCCACATAGGCTGTTATCTCATCTCTCATTTGATGCACACTTTAAAATGCCAAAAGAACGATCTATGCAAGATTAAAGTTAAGGTAGGAAAAAAAAATTGATGCCTGTGTATTTAGTGAGAAGGGTGATCACTGATTGATTGCATTTCATTTAAAACAAAAATGTACCTGGAAATGGGTGGGTAGGTAGGAGGGTGGATGATGCAGGGTGTGTGCTAATGAGGTCAGCTGGTCAACTCCTTCCTGTGTCATGTCCTATAGTCTGCCCAGGAAGTGACGCAGAAGTAATGGATATGTGTTTTGAAACATCCATGAAGACAGTGAAGTAAGCGTCTGTAGAATTAATGAAAAGCTTTGAAATGTTTTGCAAAAGAAGTACATTAATGCTATATTGTTACATAGGGGAGCTGGAATTTAGAAAAAAAAAAAAAAAAGGTGAACTTATCCTTTAAAGGGGAGTTCCACTCAAAAGTGGAACATCCGTTTATCTGTCTCCTCCCCCCCTCCGATGCCACATTTGGTACCTTTCAGGTGGAGGGGGAGCGGGTACCTGTTTTTGACAGGTACCCTGTTCCCACTTCCGTCGGACCTCGCCGTGGCGAGATACATCCGAAGTTCGGCCCCCCGAGCGCAGCGCGATTTGCACATGTGCAGTGGGGCTTCATTGCCGGGTTCCCTTACCGGCAATGGCAGCGGCAGCAACCAACAGCCGATGGGAACATTGGTTGTGGTGCCAACATCGCTGGATTCCAGGACAGGTAAGGGTCCTAATATTAAAAGTCAGCAGCTACAGTATGTGTAGCTGCTGACTTTTAATTTTTTGAGGGGGGGAGGATTAAGGACATTATAGCAACAGCATACGCTGATACGCTAATAAGTAAAAACACTTATGATTTTCTTGTCCAGAATCCAGTCACGCCAATGTTCTACACATTACCAAAAGTACATAAAAACACAGAAACCTCCCCTCCAAGGTCGACCCATAGTGTCAGGAATAGGCTGTATTTCAGGCTGTATCTCAGAAAAGGCCAGTAATTTGATTGATGATTATCTAAGACTGTTTGTAACATTACCGTCATATGTGCAGCACACGAGAGACCTTTTAAAATCTTGGAAGACACAAACTTACTTAGTAAAGCATGGCTAGTTACAATAGATGCTGAGGCTCTCTATTTTTCACTACCTCACTCGAAGTGAATAGCCACAGTCGCATAATTTCTCAGGGAGAGGGACCGCTCCACTTGGAAATACAAAGCATTTGTATTAGAACTCTTGTGGTACATCCTTTCGAGAATTGTATTCCTGTTCATTGGCTCCCACTACCTCCAGGTTCAGGGGGTGGTGATGGGGACCAAGTGTGCCCCATTGTACACAAACCTGTTACTGGGGGGGGTGGCAACGGTCGATCTTCTTTGGTGGGGATTTGTCTATGAACCTGTGCCACATCCTATCATGGCACAGGTACATAGATGATATCTTGCTTATCTGGACTGGCACTAGAATGGAGCTGGATAGTTTCATGGACTGGATTGGGTGTAACTCGTTTAACCTTAAATTCATAATAGAATGTGACCAAACAAGAGTGACATTTCTGAACATCCAGATTCTTAAAGACTCAGAGTGAAATCTAATGACAAACATTTACCATAAGCCTTCGGCTGCAAATACCCTATTGCATGCCTCTAGCACCCATTCCCTTACTTTAAAGAATAGCATACCTTATGGTCAATATCTAAGATTGAAAAGAAACTGTAGTAGGGAGGAGGATTTCCACTGTCAGGCAAGAATGTTACAAATCTATCTTTCAATAAGAGGGTATAGTAAAAATGCCTTAAAAAGGCTTTCAACAGAACCAAGCAGAGATCACGTGACTCTCTCCCCTATACTCATCGCAAACCCAAGGCAAAGGAACCCACACGTATCATTTCCCATTTTTGCCAAAAAAAAACATATACAAGTGGAGGGAATTTTATCACGGCATTGGCGCTTGCTAAAAGACGACCCCATAGTGGCAAAATATATCGGGGATAGGCCTCAGATAATGTATAGAAGGGCCAAGTCACTACGTGATCACCTCACCCACAGCCATTTGCAGACTAACACCGTCAACACAGTTCAAGACCAACAAAAAAGAGTTACATCGAAATGCGATAGATGTAATTACTGCAAATGGATCTTGGTGAGTGAAAACATTTGTATGCCTAACGGCCAAACTTGGTCCCCTCTAGAATTAATTAATTGCCCAATGGTAGGAGTTATCTACTACATGGAGTGCTTGTGTAAGGCATTCTATGTAGGAAAAACAAAAAGACCTTTTTGCAAACGTATACAAGATTATGTGTATGTGATCAAAACCAGTTTGATGGAATCAGGCGTCAGATTGGTCTGTACCATGATTTTAAGTTAAACCACATGAAGTTCTTTGTATTGGAACATGTGAAGGAGTCCCTGAGGGGAGGAGACATTGATAGACGCTTGTTACAGCCTGAAACTCAATAGATTTTCCAGCTAAATGCTACGAAGCCACCAGGACTCAATGAATATATGAGCTATAAATGCTTTTTTTGAGCCCTCTATCTTACCTGTCAACGCATACTATTGGAAAATAGGAGACCTAGCCAATATGCTATATCTTCTTTGTATGGCTATTTTCTATTATGAATAAAGTGGCTATTATAAGTGCTTTAAGCGATATATTCTAATATAAAAATAATAAATTATCTTAGAGGAATCATGCTTGCTTCCTGTGGTTATTCCGGGCACCCTGGATGTGTGTGGGAGGGGAGGGTGCTCCCCCCCTTTTTATGTGATTTGTCCCCGGGGGGGTCTTGCCCTGATCCATGGTGTTTGATTTGGACAGTGTAAGCTTTTATTGGGGCCCCCTTGCAGGAGTTTACTTGGCTAGAGCATATATGTGTTATGATTGGAGATAATTCAGTACCCACATATGGTATTGCGCCATTTTTGGTGTCTAATAAGATTTATTTTTTTTTTATATTTATTGTGGATGTGCACCATCCATGGGACGGCTTGGTTTCCATTGAGGTAGGATGCTATCTATCATGTGGAACGCAATGTGTGCTGTTTTTTATGGTGATGGACTGAGGTTGAAAATTTGCTTGCAAGCTTTTAGTTTAGAGAAAAGGGGGATTATAACCATTATCCCCTTTGAAAATATTCTTCACAGAGTTTGTTTTGGTATGGTATATGCGTCCTGCATTTGGGAGGGGTCCTGATTCGGGCTTGGGGTTGGACGCAACGGTATTGTTTTTCCGGGCCCCCCTCCCTTTCCCCTGCCTCTCCAAACTGATGCCCTTGTGGTGGAGGAAGTGGTTAACGCGGCAGAGGGGTGGGGGGCGGTGGCCGCACGTCTCGCCATTATCACCTATGCGCGATAGCACTTTTCGACTTGCCGTCTTCCAGCGTGATCACACTGAAGGCGGCGATGGCAGGGGAGGGGCGGAGCTGAGGTCTTTTGGCGCGCTTCAGGGTATATATAGATGGAGCCCAGCAAATAGCTTGAGGAGGACATATACCACAAGGTATGACCGGGATTATCAAAAGTTTCTTGGCAATATTTGTAGGTAATTTTGTTTGGATATTTGTAGAGGTATGGCCATAGTGACTCTTTGTGAATATTTATACCCCTGGATTGGGAACTTATGCTGCTTCCTATCTGCCTATATAAGTTTATTTTGGACCTCTTCATTGCTTCCTCTGCGAGTAGAACTATCTGGCTAAAAATCCTGGGGACAAGGTTTGTCTGATAGGGGTCCATGTGAACAATGACATTGCATTTTGGTAGTTTGTGGCACGAGTGGGTGATTTGATTATTGTCTTTCTCCTTTTGTTCTTTTTTTCTTTCTATTTTCTTTTCTATTTACTTTTTTTGAACATTAGGGCTTGAAGTAGACCCTTTGTGGTAAGCCAAGCCACTTGGTCCCCCTCTCTCACTTCCTGCCTAGGTTGGACACCCGGTGTGGGTGGGCCTTCCCTCTCGTCAGGTGCAATCCTACCCCATCTTGACCTTTTTTGGTCACTAGGAGACTGCCTGTTTTGAACTTGAAGCGAGCATTGGTATTCCCTCTAAGACTATAGATTCAACTGTGTAAGCCATGCGAACTTTCCTAAACTGAATATGGAATGTATTATAAAAGTACATTTATTTTGTATTAGTGTGTTTATTTTTTCTTTGTTTTTGCTGTAACCCACCTCAATTCTCTGTATACACCCCTGAAGAAGCCTAAAGGTGAAACACGTTGGGTGGAGCTTTTTGTCCCTATTATATTCCTGCTCTGAAGCACAAGGGGGGAAAACACCTATTTTGAGAGTGGTGTTACCATTAGTCATTTATGATGTATACTGTGTTTGTATGGATGTGATTTTAAAGTTTATGGTCTATGACCAAAAATCCTTTTAGATTTGTTATGTCTAATAAAGTCATTTTTTATGATAAAATTTGTCTAGTTTGAGATCACCGAAGGGGGTAGTCAACACCCTGAAAGTCCTGCTGTTTCATATGTTTTTTTTTTTTTATAACTTAACACAAGGAACATATTTACAGGAGAGTGCAGCATGGGAATAAGCTCCCCAATTGGCTGCTGTCACTTTTTTGCCCAATCACAGACTTGGGGAGGAGACTCAGACATTTATTCTATAATTACCCATAAGATGACTGAGTACCACCACCATGATTTCTGGGGGAATGTGGTTAAACTGTACAAATGTATATAGAAGAATTTATTTTAGCCAGATGCTTGGCTAAAAATGAGAGTGAGAGAAACGTTGGCTGCAGCTGCTCTCCAAAGCTGCTGCCCTGTGGTGCTGACATGGTTAACAGCTATTTCAGAAAAAGGAGGGAGTTGCTGAGCAGGAAGAGTCCAATAGACTGAATCAGGCAAAACTGCACTGTGGGAACTGTAGTCTAGATGAGAAACTATGCTGTGGTTATCAAAATCTTTTGAACTACATTCCACCCCAGAGGAGATTGCCTGGAAAAATAGCGTTTTCCTACGCTGTACAGGACATAACTTCCTCTTGCCATGAGGGGGACCGGAGAGTGCACATCGCTGTTCAGTGTGCACCACCACTGCTGCATATCGGTGGCCTGAGTGGGATATGGAGTGCTGAGTTCGGTGTGCAGACAGCCAGAATCACCTGGGTGCAGAGCAGAGAGTGGACTGATCACTGTGTGTGACACGATGGTGAGCTGCAGTATCACTGGGAATGGTAAGCTGCTGCTGAGGAGATTTACTATCTGCTGCTAGCGAGACTGAGCCCTTTAGGAACTGACCATAAAACCATCCAATAGTCTTGCTTGACTAGAGCTATTCTCATTTTCACCAACGGTGCAACGGGGCCCCAATGCTAGTCAGGTGAAGAGTTAGGATTAAAGATTGTCCATTTACAGCTGTTACGCAGAGACCTTCACATGTTGCTTATGCTATGAGATACCTCTCAGGGGACATTGCACTATATCCTAGCATTCTAAGAATGCACTCTAAACTAGTTATAGTATTATTATTCAAATTGCAGTTATATAAACTGTTTATTGCTGATTTATGAGTTGATTCCAGTCTAGTGGTACATAAATCTAGTCTAAGTTACTTTGGCATAGTAATTATACTGTCTAGTAAACTGCAGCTAAACCTAACTTCTGTGTTTTCATTTATGCTTAAACCAGCATTTATTTTAACCTATACCTTTACATTAGGTTCATTGACCACTAAATGGTCTTGTGTCTATCTCCTGGTACTATTTCACAGCCAAGTTGAAGGTATCTATACTCACGTTCTTGCAGTAACTTTTATTCAGCTAGGTGTGTCAGAGGGGCTAAGGTTGTACTTGGAGTCAAGGTGCAGAAAAGATAACCCAAATTACTAAGCAGGTCCTTCAGGGGTAGCGCTATAATAATTCAGATTTATTTAATTAGGCTGAATCTGTACTTTTCTGTAATTGCTAAAAGGCTGAATGGAAAAAATCGAACACATTCCTTTATCCTCGCTACACAGCGCAGATCGATGAATTTACTGCTGAGGATATTGTATTCTGACAGCCGGCCCCAACAGCTGTCAAAATACCCAAAAAGTGGCTGCATCTGACTGAATACAGGTGCTGTTTGGCTGACGATTTTCTGCATGGCTCCTTTAATTTCTTTATTCGAGGGATGTTGGGCAGGAAGTGGGCTACAGGGTCACCAACTGAGCAAAATTCAATCTGTCTATCAAGAAAAGGCCAAAGTTTGCTCTGTTTATGACCAGCTTCAGTACTGACATTTTACATAGGAGGCTTTTTGTATCACAGAGCCTGCAGTGGGCATGTTTTGGGACACCTTTCATATATCACATATTGGAGTTCCCAGATTATGGAGTAGGATAAATTGGTGCATCACAGCTATGACTGGATGGATAACTGAAGTGCTGAGCATATAGACCATACTCCATCTATGGATCTCAATTGATGAAGTGAACCTTAAAGCCAAATAGTCAGCCATACTGCATGGAGACACGCATGCTGCAGCAGGAATTCCAAACATCTACTGCTTTTCATTACGAGAACACTCATAAATATGTGTGTAAATGTCCAATTTCTGGATAGTTTACATTTTATTTAAATTTGCTTGCTAGTTGAATGAAAACTTGTGATTGACAATCTTATTCTTTCAGACTAAAATTACAAAACTGTTGGCAGAAAGTTTGACTTATGAAGAAAAATAATACTAAAATACCTCCCTGGGGGAAAATATTTACAGTATCTCACATATAGTCATCTTCTTGACACAAAAGCTTGAAGACTTAGGGCTCTTTCACACACTGGACGGACTCTGTTTTTCTCAGCGGGGGATCGATCTGGCGTTCCCCCGCTGAGCAGGAGGATGACAGCTGTGTCTCCGCGCTGTGTGCGGAGACACAGCTGTCAGTTCCCCATGCATCTCTATAGGGGAAATCGGATGGGAAAGTACCGTGGGTTCGTTCTCATCCGATCCCATCCGATCCGCTGGACGGATGGAAAATGGGGTTTCCATCCGTCCAGATTTGACAGATCGGATCGAATGTTAGTGGACATGTCTCCGCTGACATCCGATGCCCCATAGGGATGCATGGGGGGACCGTTCAGATCCGCTAAAAAAAAACGGACAGGCAGGTCTGAACGGTCCACCTGTGTGAAAGGGGCCTTAAAGTGGAACTTTAGTCAGGAAATTAAATCCTGCTAGATCACTTCAGGCTGTCTACTTTTGCAGGTATAGCTATGTAAAACATAAAAAAATAAGTAACAGATCTCAATTCAGTTTTGCTGACTGATAGTTGTCATTACCAAGTGTGGCTCCGTTCATTTCCTCGGAGCTAATTCATTAGACTCTGTCGTAACTGTACTAGTCTCTAAATTTTCAGAGACAAGCTCATATTTTGAAACAGAGATTTCTATCAAAGGGCTACAACCTTATGGACCTCGATATTGAGATCAATATCTGGATAGAAATTCTCTCTTATCAGATTGACCAAAAAAGACTAACAACATTTCTAGGTGGTCCTTATTTATGGGGTTTTCCATTCAACATAGGCAGATAAAAATATCCTTAATAAACATTGGGATGTGCTGAAGAATGGCCGAGTTCTTGATCCGGTACTTCTGGAGAAGGCTCAGGTTGTTTTTAGAGGGGCTCCCTCCTTAAAAGGCAAATTTGCACCCAATGTGATTAATTCGCCCAACAAACCATTTTTTCCACAATATGATAGGTTACTATCCCTGCAGGAAATGTAATGTCTGTTGTCATAATGTTAATCTGGTGAGGAAGGTGGTGTTTTTCAAATCCACGATCACAAATCAGATATATCCCATTAAACATTTCTCCACATGTGCCACAAAGAATGTAGTGTATCTTGCTTACCTATCCTTGTGGTAAGCAGTATGTGGGGCTAACTATTAGTACATTCTTAGTGAGAGTAAACAAACACATTTCCAACATTAAAAAGGGTGTGACTAAACACAGTGTCCCTAAACACTTCTTACAATACCATTTTCAGATTATAGATCACTTTACCGCCCCTTGGAGGGGAGGTTCTGCTAAGAGGGGCATCTCACGCCTCAAAACCTTTTGGATCTATGAGCTGAAGTCCTACTCCCCCTATGGGTTAAACATAGAGTGGGACATAAATGCGTTTTTAAACTCTGCTTATTTGGTCTCCTTTTACATTTATCAAGAGCCTGTTTAAGGTATATTATGTATTCATTCATCTTATGTATAGTACTTTTTATTTTCACTGTATTAGAATTAGTAGCTTCCAGATTTTTTGTCCTCTCTCTTTTTGGTCCTCTTTTTCTAGGGTTTTCTAACGTGACAAGACATGTCAGATTTTTTATTACCTTTGGTTTTTTAAGTTTTTATTTGCTTTTATCATTATTAGTCTGTCTCTGATCATACGGATGTTCGCATCTATTAGTATTTATCATGTGAATGTATGCTTCTTACGCTTATTTTAGTTAGTTTCTAGGCTTCATTCAAAGTGAGGCCTGGTCTATTTGGTTTTAAATATTTAGGTTCGGACTTCCTGGTGTGTGGGCAGCCTTCTGTAAGAGGACTGGACGAGCGCATGCCGGGCAAGCTTGTTTCTGGCTGTTCGTTGATTCGCCAATCAGAACAAGGCATGGATTTTCCGTGCAGTGAAATTGAGGTTAGGGACACACGCCCATCGCCGTTTTGACAGAATGGCAAGTGCCAACACTGATGGGAGGCCGCTCTCTGCAGGTGTTTCAAATCTTTTGTAGGATTATTTATCTATATATATATATGTGTATACAGTGCCTTGCGAAAGTATTCAGCCCCCTTGAACTTTGCAACCTTTTGTCACATTTCAGGCTTCAAACATAAAGATATAAAACTGTAATTTTTTGTGAAGAATCAACAATAAGTGGGACACAATCATGAAGTGGACCAAAATTTATTGAATATTTCAAACTTTGTTAACAAATAAAAAACTGAAAAATTGGGTGTGCAAAATTATTCAGCCCCTTTACTTTCAGTGCAGCAAACTCTCTCCAGAAGTTCAGTGAGGATCTCTGAATGATCCAATGTTGACCTAAATGACTAATGATGATAAATAGAATCCACCTGTGTGTAATCAAGTCTCCGTATAAATGCACCTGCACTTTGATAGTCTCAGAGGTCCGTTTAAAGTGCAGAGAGCATCATGAAGAACAAGGAACACACCAGGCAGGTCCGAAATACTGTTGTGGAGAAGTTTAAAGCCGGATTTGGATACAAAAAGATTTCCCAAGCTTTAAACATCCCAAGGAGCACTGTGCAAGTGATAATATTGAAATGGAAGGAGTATCAGACCACTGCAAATCTACGAAGACCTGGCCGTCCCTCTAAACTTTCAGCTCATACAAGGAGAAGACTGATCAGAGATGGAGCCAAGAGGCCCATGATCACTCTGGATGAACTGCAGAGATCTACAGCTGAGGTGGGAGACTCTGTCCATAGGACAACAATCAGTCGTATACTGCACAAATCTGGCCTTTATGGAAGAGTGGCAAGAAGAAAGCCATTTCTTAAAGATATCCATAAAAAGTGTCATTTAAAGTTTGCCACAAGCCACCTGGGAGACACACCAAACATGTGGAAGAAGGTGCTCTGGTCAGATGAAACCAAAATCAAACTTTTTGGCAACAATGCAAAATGTTATGTTTGGCGAAAAAGCAACACAGGTCATCACCCTGATCACACCATCTCCACTGTCAAACATGGTGGTGGCAGCATCATGGTTTGGGCTTGCTTTTCTTCAGCAGGGACAGGGAAGATGATTAAAATTGATGGGAAGATGGATGGAGCCAAATACAGGACCATTCTGGAAGAAAACCTGATGGAGTCTGCAAAAGAAATGAGACTGGGACGGAGATTTGTCTTCCAACAAGACAATGATCCAAAACATAAAGCAAAATCTACAATGTAATGGTTCACAAATAAACATATCCAGGTGTTAGAATGGCCAAGTCAAAGTCCAGACCTGAATCCAATCGAGAATCTGTGGAAAGAACTGAAAACTGCTGTTCACAAACGCTCTCCATCCAACCTCACTGAGCTTGAGCTGTTTTGCAAGGAGGAATGGGCAAAAATTTCAGTCTCTCGATGTGCAAAACTGATAGAGACATACCCCAAGCGACTTACAGCTGTAATCGCAGCAAAAGAAGGCGCTACAAAGTATTAACTTAAGGGGGCTGAATAATTTTGCATGCCCAATTTTTCCGTTTTTTATTTGTTAAAAAAGTTTGAAATATCCAATAAATTTCGGTCCACTTCATTATTGTGTCCCACTTGTTGTTGATTCTTCACAAAAAATTACAGTTTTATATCTTTATGTTTGAAGCCTGAAATGTGGCAAAAGGTCAAAAAGTTCAAGGGGGCCGAATACTTTTGCAATGCACTGTATATATGTTGTGATCAGAAAGGGCTTCTAGCCCTATGAGGATGTAATGTATGATGAAACGCATCAAAGTAAAGTTTCTGTTGAGGTCATTCCATACTATAAGTGCTGTCTTTCTGCAGATTTTTGTAGATGTTATGTAATTTTTGAATAAATGTGTTTTAAATGGATTTACACTATGTGCGACTACTTGGCATGTTTTCACATACTGGCTTACACGTAAGACACGGTTCATCTAAGGCTGAAGTCTATTCTCATCAAAATTGTGGTGACACATTGGGATATCCATACTGAAGATTCCTGAGCGATTGGGGCATCCAAGTTGTTGTTATTTATACCTGGTTGTGTGACTCATTTACTGTATTGTACCTGGGTCCACAGCTTCTGGTAAGCGCAATACCCTTATGCGTGATGGTGGGATTGTCACATTGGTGACCATTGGTATTTGGATATCTCTGTCTTCATTTTTTAGGCACTTTGTTTCAAGCACCTGTAGTGATGGGATAATTTATTTGCCCATTTTCCAAGTGTATACTCCTGTTATGCAATGTTTGTTTTGCCCTTTTCCAATATGGCTGCTGTGCTCTCTCTCTCTCTCTCTCTCTGCAAGGAGGATGAGGTCATAAAAAAGCGCAGAGGTATAGCAAGCATTTTTGGGTAGGAGTTTAAAGGAGAGAGCACATGTTGAGGGAGAACAGTGGATTCCTGCTGAGAGAGCACAGAATGCAAGTTCCTGCAGCCTCCCCTCACTGGGACATGCATAGAGACTGTTAATGATTTCATGTTACTGCTTGGAAAATACCTTATGTTGGATCGTTCACTAAATACAATACTGTGTGGATTACTGTCTATGTGGATGATACATTTCTCGATTGGGATTTCACTCACTATTCACAAGCCCCAATTGAGTGGAGGCACAAGCGCTTGTTAGAAATCTTGTTCTGATCGCACATATTATAAAGACTCTGCTCCTAAATAATATTCAGGAGGTGCCATCATACCCCAGTAGCCACAGACAGTGAAAAGAATAGCGTTACACACCTTTTCGGAATGTGGATTCTATATGGACACTTTTTTGTTGCGATTATGTGGACTGTTTTTTTTTTTTTTTTTAATGAACTTCTTAGTTTACACTGACTTTTTATGATTGTTCTGTAAATGTATATATGTGATCATTAAATACAGTATCTCACAAAACTGAGTACACCCCTCACATTTTTGTAAATATTTTATTATATCTTTTCATGTAACAACACTGAAGAAATAACACTTTGCTACAATGTAAAGTAGTGAGTGTACAGCTTGTATAACAGTGTAAATTTGCTGTCCCCTCAAAAAAACTCAACACACAGCCATTAATGTCTAAACCGCTGGCAACAAAAGTGAGTACACCCCTAAGTGAAAATGTACAAATTGGGCCCAGTTAGCCATTTTCCCTCCCCAGTGTCATGTGACTCATTAGTGTTACAAGGTTTCAGGTGTGAATGGGGAGCAGATGTGTTAAATTTGTTGTTATCGCTCTCACTCTCTCATACTGGTCACTGGAAGTTCAACATGGCACCTCATGGCAAAGAACTCGTTGATGATCTGAAAAAAAGAGTTGCTCTTCATAAACATGGCCTAGGCTATAAGAAGATTGCCAAGACCCTAAACTGAGCTGCAGCACAGTGGCCAAGACCATACAGTGGTTTTACAGGACAGGTTCCACTCAGAACAGGCCTCGCCATGGTCGACCAAAGAAGGTGAATGCACGTGCTCAGCGTCATATCCAGAGGTTGTCTTTGGGAAATAGACGTATGTGTGCTGCCAGCATTGCTGCGGAGGTTGAAGGGATGGGGGGGGGGGGGGGTGGTCAGCCTGTCAGTGCTCAGACCATACACTACACACTGCATCAAATTGTTCTGCATGGCTGTTGTCCCAGAAGGAAGCCTCTTCTAAAAATGATGCACAAGAAAGCCCACAAACAGTTTGCTGAAGACAAGCAGACCAAGGACATGGATTACTGGAACCATGTCCTGTGGTCTGATGAGACCAAGAGAAACGTATTTGGTTCCGATCGTGTCAAGTGTGTGGCAACCAGGTAAGGAGTACAAAGACAAGTGTGTCTTGCCTACAGTCAAGCATGGATGTGAGTGTCATGGTCTGCATGAGTGCTGCTGGCACTGGGGAGCTACAGTTCATTGAGGGAACCATGAATGGCAACATGTACTGTAACATACTGTAGCAGAGCATGATCACCTCCCTTGGAAGACTGGGCCCCAGGGCAGTATTCCAACATGAAAACGACCCCAAACACACCTTTAAGATGACCACTGCCTTGCTAAAGAAGCTAAGGGTAAAGGTGATGGACTGGTCAAGCATGTCTCCAGACCTAAACCCTATTGAGCATCTGTGGGGCATCTTCAAACGGAAGGTGGAGGAGCGCAAGGTCTCTAACATCCACCAGCTGCGTGATGTCATTATAGAGGAGTGGAAAAGGACTCCAGTGGCAACCTGTGAAGCTCTGGTGAACTCCATGCCCTAGAGGGTTAAGACAGTGCTGGAAAATAATTGTGGCCACACAAAATATTGACACTTTTTGCCCAATTTGGACATTTTCAATTAGGGTGTACTCACTTTTGTTGCCAGTGGTTTGGACATTAATGGCTGTGTGTTGAGTTATTTTGAGGGGACAGCAAATTTACACTGTTATACACTCACTACTTTACATTGTAGCAAAGTGGCATTTCTTCAGTGTTGTCACATGAAAAGATATAATTAAAATATTTTAAAAAATGTGAGGGGTGTACTCACTTTTGTGAGATACTGCATGAATTTTTTAGCGCTGCATTTTTATATATATTTTTTATCAAAAATAAGTGACTTTACTGTTTAACCACTTCAATACAGAGCACTTTCACCCCCTTCCTGCCCAGACCAATTTTCAGCTTTCAGCGCTATCACACTTTGAATGACAATTGTGCAGTCATGCAACACTGTACCCATATTACATTTTTATTATTTTTTGCCCTCAAATAAAGCTTTCTTTTTGTGGTATTTGATCACCACTGGACTTTTTTATTTTTTGGTAAAAGACCGAAATCTTGGAAAAAAAACGTTTTTCTTCTTTTCTGTTATACAATTTTGTAAATAAGTAAATTGTCTCCATTACTGATTGGCTTTGAGAAGGCTGCACTGATGGGCACTGATGAAGCGGCACTAATGGGCACTGATGAAGTGGCACTGATGGACACTGATGAAGTGGCACTGATAAAGTGGCACTGATGGGCACTTATGAGGAGGCACTAAAATGCAGCACTGATGGGCACTAATAGGCAGCACTATCATGCAGCACTGATGGGCACTGATAGGTGGCAGTAATGGGCACTGATAGGGGGCACCGATGGGCGCTAATAGGTGGCACTGATAGGCACTGACAGGCAGCACTGATTAGTATTTGTAATGGGCACTGATTGGCATCAGATGGGCGCTGATTGGTATCTGTGATGGACACCTCTCAATGTGCTGATTATCAGTGCAGACCCCCCCCTTTCCCTGTCAGGAAAGCTGCTAATCGGCTCTCCTCTACTCGGGCCCTGTCAGTGCAAACTGAAGAAAGCCGTTTACTGGCACTTTCTGGTTACCTCTGTGATCAGCTGTGATTGGTCACAGCTGATCACATAGTAAAGAGCTAACGTCATAGGCTCTTTACCAAGATCGAAGGTGCGGTGTATCAGAGCAACACACTGCACCCCCGATCGCCACTCTGAAGGTTATTAATCCCTATTTAAATGTATGCTGCTAGCCTGCTACATTGTAGTCCTGCTGAGGAAGTTGTTGACCCTTTCCATGCGATGCTAGGCCTACTGGTCTTAGCTTAAAGTGGTAGTAAATCACAAAAAATCTTCTCCCTGAAAGTTAATGGCAATGTGCTAGTATGCATCGCATACATTATTATTATTATCACATTATTTTTATTAGCACACTAATTTTTGCGCGGCTCTTTTGTTACTTACTTGAATGTATTCTTTGTTAATTATCTCACAGCAGAGCATAGTCGCTGCTTATATCACCAATTAGTTGTGGTTTTAATAATGATGTTTTCCAAGCGCAGTTTCAAACTTTACTGTGTATATATATATATATATATATATATATATATATATATATATATATATATGTGTGTGTGCCTCTTTCCCTTGTGTGCTCCTCAGGCTAAAACTGCAGTGCAGAATTTCTTCCTGTCATTGATTCATACTATAACTAGGTATCTGAGATTGTGGGAACTGCTGGCAAAGTTTCTTTATTGAGGTGCTGGGTGCTGAGTCTTCTATAATTGCTGTTGTGTTAGCCTGTTAGGCGCTGACTGTTCACATGTAGCAATTTGGGATTGTCGGAAGAATATCCCTGTAATTCTGCCTGCCGCCACACCCAGATTTCAATCCAAATCGCACGGCAATGCTGGCAAATTGCAGCACGTGCGTTTGTGTTCTATTTATTTTTAGTGACACCAAAATCTGGTGTCTTTTTGCTGTGATTGTTAAACGATTTATCACACAAGGATCCAAAACCACACCATGTTTTGGTGCCACTAAAATTGAATGGAACACAAACACAGGTGCTGCGTTTTTCCAGCATTGCAGTGTTATTTGGAATTGCAGGCAGAATCACGGGGATACTGCCAGCCGTGATCCCAAATCACTACTTGTGAACAGGGCCTTAATGACATCGACTAAGGCTGGGCTGAGTCTTCCATTGCTGTTGTGATACTGTTGTGTTTCCCGGGTGCACCGCATTCTAAGTATCTTTTCTTTTTCTGTATGTATGGACTCTGCGGTGTCTGCAAATTACCACTTCTCTTGTCCTGTATGCCTGTTTAACAAAGAATCAGTGTGTGGTTTGCTGCTTCCTTCCACAAGATGGTGCCCTTTGCATCTCTCCAGTAAAGATCCCAAATTGCTACATGTGAAAAGTCAGGGCCTAACAGGCTAGCATAACAGCAATTATGGAGGCCCTGGCCTCAACGTATTTTATAGGTACATGGAAGCCCTGGTTTTGTTTAACCATGTGCTTTAGACCCTCCCACTCTAATAGGCAAAAAACCTCAACCACCCATAAATCATGGAGGAAGACAAAATTGGGTTGGGAAATTTTTAAGGTGCCAATAAACCAATAAAGGTTTTTTAAAAAATACAAAATTTTATTGCTATACTTAAAATAACACAGACGTGAAAGACATATAATACACATACAATATTAAAATCAATTTATGAGCTGCATATACACTTAATTAAGAAGCAAAATGTATCTGTATTGTTATCACAGAGTAGCAATCCCGACATGTTTCACCAAGACGGTTTCCTCTAGGGACAATTTCTAAGCTACTTCAATGATGAGACCAAAAGGGATTCACTTTCAATATAGTACCATACATTAAGTTGGTTATAAAACGGATCAAGGGGAGCACACATAGGGTTAATAGGTCAACTAATTAATGCCTAAATATCTCTCGATAGAACATCCCAGAAGGAATGCAGGGACAACATATCCAAAACACCAGGACAAATGATTTGGGCAGATACAAAGGGGTCTATTCCCCAGGTGTTAGGCACAACTCAGTACACCATATAGGTAGTTACAACATAAGGAGCTGCAGCAGGGATGTCTTCAGCCAGTACCCAGCTTTAGGCTTGACAATAGCCAACCAAACTGGGCAATGTTCATAAGAACTGGAAGAGGGCAAAACTGAAATCAGGCTCAATTTTCAAGAGGCTCTGAGAAAATAGAATTAAGAATGTGATTGCTTACTATGAGCAACACATAGTTTTTTCCTTCTTCCAGCTTTTTTTAATTTGGCGCAATTTATTTTATTTAAAAAGACCTTTACTTAGTAACTACTGCTGAAACTCCCCCCAGGACAAAAGTTTATCTTTGGCCCTGGTGCAGAGGATATCCCACTAACCAGCAGCCCTTAAGGGGGCAGTGCTACACTTATAAGGCAGCTCAATGAAATAAATGGGCCGCCTGCATGTGTTACACAATAATGTGAACCTAGATCCTTCACATCACTATCCTTTTTATTACATCAGTGTTCTCAGTCCCCCTGCACATTATCACACCTTCACATTACAGTCACCAGCCTCCCTTTATTATCACCTCCTACTTTAAATTGAAGTTCCCAGCCCCTTTTATATTTTTATATCACCCCCCCCCCCCCTGACATTCCTGTCCTCACCCCTTTTATAGCACCCCTCCTTCTCATTGCAGTCTCCAGCCCCCCTTCACATTCCCGTCCTCACCCCCTTTATAGCAACCCCCTTCACATGCCTGTCCTCACCCCCTTTATACCACCCCCCTCCACATTCCTGTCTTGACCCTTTTTATAGCACCCCCTTCACATAACTGTCCTCATTTTATAGCACCCCCTTAACACATCTGTCCTCACCCCCCTTTATAGCACCCCCCTTCACATACCTGTCCTCACCCCCTTTATAGCACCCCCTTCACATTCCTGTCCTCATCCCCCCCTTAATATTTCTGTTTACACTCCCTTTATAGCACCCCCCCAATATTCCTGTGCTCACCCCCTTTTTTTAAAACCTCCCCTTCACACCGCAGTCTCCAGCCCCCCTTCACATTTCTGTCCTCACCCTCTTTGTATAACCCCTTCCCCCTTCATATTACTCCCTTTACATTTCTGCCCTGCCTCTTTTATATCACCCCTCTTCCCCCCTCAACAGTGCCTCCTTCCCTGTCCTACCTTACACAGGGCACAACAGCTGACATAGGAAGTACAGTAAAGAGGTGGATGGAGGGCGGGACCTCAGTTAACTGATTGGTTGCTAGAATACAGGGCGGTTCTAGCAACCAATCAGTTAACTGGCCCAGCCCCCGCCCTTCATGCAGCGCTGTACTGCTCCTCCGATGTCAGCTCTGTAAAGACAACAGAGCTAGCGGGCAGCAGCGGCGGAGGGAAAAAAAGGCAAATCCTACATGACGCAAATGCGGCGGGGCAGGATGGAGCATTGACTCGGTCCAGACTTGGCCGTGGTCTGCCTTTAGTGATGCCTGCTCCACTAGATCATGAACTCCAACATTCATGGAAAACAAAAAGGTCTCCTCATAGTGTAAAACCATCTCTAAAAATGTATTTTAAAAGGTAGAAAACTTACATCAAGTCTGAAGTTACAGGCAATTCAATGTAACATTAATCAAGTTTGTGATCACATATGGAATCCAACAAGCTCAATGCCATAGCGCAGGCTCAATCCAACCCATTAAAGGTATCAATACCACTTACAAGCACTTCACCTTGATTTGTTTTATGCTTATTTTGTGTCATGTTTGAGTTTTGAGGTTTATTTGGAGAGGTAGTGCTACACAATTTTGGATCTAATCTAGCTGGGGTGTCTATTTTTGATGGGGGGGTCTATTGTTGATGGGGGGGTCTATTATTGATGGAGGGGGGAGTCTATTGTTGTTGACTGCAGGGGATCTATTTGAATGCTTTACTCGTTATCAGTATCAAATTCCATACAAATTAATTGGTTCTGTATTCTCTAAAAGGGGTGGTACTGGAAGGTGGGTAGGGGTGGAACCAAGGGACGAAGCTTGGAGGTGGGTAGGGGTGGAGACAAGGGGTGATATGGAAGAAGGGAGTACCTGCACCTATTCTCTGAGAAATAAAAAGCCCTTCATTTAGGGATGTATTATTGAATATAGAGTTGTATTAATTGGTGTTTTTTTTTTTATACCCAGAGTTCAGCTTTAATGACAGGAAAGTGACTGAGGTGTGCACATGGCAAACAATGTGCTCTGAAAAGTTCTCTATAGTAAAAAGTTGATTGTTTATAATTGTAATGGAGGCAGACTACTATAGGCCACATTTTAACCTCTTTATTGTTTCTCTGTAAAGCACGAGGCCTGCTCTCCTCATGTCCCCTTTTGTCTCATAAAGCGCAGTGTTTATACAGCGGAGTCACTCTGGTATACACTGAGCTGCCCCAATCCATTCTCTGTGCCTGACAGCATTGTCCTATGGAGTGTGTGCTGTACATGTGTGGAGGATGCCGCACAACACCGGCTGGAAAAACACACACAGCTTGTTGTGTGCACAACTTCTTCTGTTTTGTTTGGTTAGAAATAACTGTCATGGAAAGTCTTAGCGTTCCCTGCCGGCAATGGAAAAATAACAAGTAACAAAACAAAGAGGATACATAGATAAACACACATACATTTTACACACACTATTTTACATAAACAGGTGTAGAGCCCTCCCAGGTAGGCTGTTAGGTAAATTTAGTTATTGGCTCCACTATAGTAAGTGAAGTGTTGTTTCGAGATAGGCTGTTAGGAAACATTTGTTTTTGGTACCACTGTAGTGAGTGGAGTGGTGGATGTTTGTTTAGTTTGCTCAGGATTCCTAGGCTGAAAGTTTGATTGCTTCCAGAGCATTGAGAAGGAGATTGAAATGATCCGCTGAAAAATGTATCATGCCCTGATCAATCCATGGAAGGGAGCATCCAGAGGGTGGCTAGGGGGGTGATAAATGGGCAGGAGCCCTAAGCAGGAGGCTCTTTCCTAGTCAAGGAGGTTTCCAGTACTGGGGCTGCTGCCTCTAGGAGAAGGATCTTTAAGACAAGAAACCACCTTTTGGACATCAGCATTTGCTGTGCTTATGGTTTATGGAGGACAGCTAAAACAGGTATACCTGGTGAAGGACACTGCTTCAGGACTGAAGGAGAACTTTTGTCATTCGCTTTTTTGAGTATCCACCTGAGGAAACTGGGTGGCAGACAGCTGTTAGGACACTGAGTTAAGATCTTCTTGGGGACCGACCCTTGTGCAGAAGAGAGAGAGAGAACCAGTTGCTCTGTCATCAATAGTTGTGGGATTTTAGATATTTCAACACCCCCAGCTACCTCCAGAGAATCTGAGATTGAAAGCCCTGCGAGAAGCTAGTTGTTTTGTTATCGCTGATGATTAATTGGAGTATCCCGTGATCTCAAACCCCTCTCCTGTTATACTTCATGAGCTGCTGGGATGAGCTTTAATTGTTGGTATGTTTGGGGGACCAGTGCCCTCTGTACCACGCTGTACTTAGGGAGAACCTGTTTGTTGCCAGTGTCCCCTTTGGAGGTGTCAAGGTCTTACCTTGCCCTACTGTTGGTAGCCATCTTGGACATTCGCAGACTTGGCTGCTGACTGGGTGTCGCACAGTGATGATGCTGCAAATCTGACTATATCGATCACCTGATGGGTTGTAGTCCTTGCTCTTGCGTTTGTGCTCCAAGGTGCATCTCTGCTAGCAGTCTTCTGTTCTCCGTGTTCCTCCGTCTATGACCTGGCTTTGCCGACAACTCTCCTGGCTCTCCACCCTATATCAGCAGACGACCCGGCATCGGTAGACTACCCACTTCTGGGCTTGACTCCAGCTTGGATAACTACCCACTTCTGTACTTGTTCCTGCTCTCACGTCCTCACTCTTGCTGTGTGTTTATTGTTGTTTGCTCCAATAAACTGCTTTATTTTACCTGCATCCCCGTGTGGTCTGGTTTCCGGGCACCCTGACAGTATGCCAGGGCCATGAATCCTGACGATGCAGGTGCGCTTATGTTCCCCATGCTGGCTACCAGGCTCGATAAACAAGATCACCTTTTGAGTCAGTTTGCTCAGGCGTTGCAGACGTTGCTTGCACACATAACCACCTCGCTCCTGGTGCTGCTAGGCCAATGGTTCCTCCTGTTGTTGCACCTGCTGCTGCAATTACAGCTGGAGTCGCTGTTACCAGAGGGATGACTGGTTTAGCTCCCCTTCCGCAACACTTTGGGGGTGAACCGAGTCAGTGTCTTGGCTTCCTAAACCAAGTGGGCATTTATTATGAGATGTTTCCTCAGGCATTTCTTTCTGACAGGTCCAAAGTGGGCTTCCTAATCTCGTTGCTCTCGGACAAGGCCTTGGCCTGGGCGAATCCCTTATGGGAGAACGATAATCCTGTGTTACTCGATTACCCAAGTTTTGTTGCCTCATATCGTAGGGTATTCAATGTGCCTGCTCGCTCTGCCTCTGCTGCAAAGCAGCTCCTGTCCATTTAACAAGGTATACGAGCCATTGCCGAGTATGCCTTTGAATTTCATATCCTGGCAGCAGAGGTGGACTGGAATAATGAGGTTCTTGTGGCTATCTTCTCTCATGGTCTTTCCGAGGCATTGAAGGACAAGATTGCAGCCAGGAATCTCCCTGACGAGCTTGAGGCTCTCATTTCCTTCCTTATTTTGATCGATACCAGGCTCAGGGAGAGACCATCGTTTAAGCGTTTAAGGAGCGCCTGCAGAGGCCTCCTACCAGATTGGATCCTACGTTTTCTTTCCCACCCATTCCTCCCTCACCTCCCACTCTCCCTGGGAATGGTGTGTCTGGCTGTGAAACCATGCAGCTAGGGTTCACTTGCCTTTCCGAGGCTGAGTGGCCTTTAGCAGGAGGGAGGGTCAGTGCCTGCATTGCCGTCTTGGTGGGCATTTCCTGAAAAATTGTCTGACCCATCCGGGAAATGCTCGTAAATAAAGGCCTGTCGGGGGCAGATCTTAGGCCGAATTTCCTCATCCCTGGTTTCCTGTAAAGTTAAACCGCTAATCAAAGTTGTCCTCTACTGGGCAGTGGGTTCGTTGGTTACTACTTGTTGATAGACTTCGGTGCTGGTGGTTATTTTATTGACAGGATATTTGCTACTGCGAATTCCATAAACTTGCAGCCTTGTGTTTCTCCACTAGTTATCAAGGTGATTGATGGCAGACCCCTGAAACCGGCTCAGGTTACCCACGAGACTGTTCTGGTTGATATGGCGATAGGGGCTGTTCACAGGGAGTCAACATGTTTATAGGTTATTTTGTCCCCACACTACTACTCTGTTGTTTTGGGGTACCCTTGGCTTCAGAAACACAATCCAACTTTTAATTGGCAGTCGGTCAAGATCCTCTCTTGGTCTCTACAGTGTGGTGCTGTTTGTATCCATGGGCCTGTTAAGGTACATTGTACCTCCTCGGATTCAGTGTTGCCTACTGAGTATCATGAGCATCAAGATGTATTTGACAAGGTGCACGCTAGTACTCTTCCTCCTCATCGTCGATTGTGCCATAGACTTGCAACCTGGTGCCATTCCCCCTTGTGGCAGGGTTTATCCTCTCTCGGTTGTGGAGAATAAGGCTATGAAGGAGTATGTTGCGGATGCGCTTTTCGGGGGCACATTCGCAAGTCCACTTCCCCAGTGGGTGCCATTTTTTTCTTTGTAAAAGAAAAAGGGGGTAAGTTGAGACCTTGCAGCAATGCGTGGTAGTCTATTTGGACGACATCTTGATTTACTCGGACTCCATTGCATCAAAATACCCAGATGTCAGACAGGTGCTGCAACGGTTATGTGAGAATGGGCTTTTCTGTAAGCTTGAGAAATGTGAATTCCACCTGTCTCAGGTTACCTTATTGGGCTATATCATTTCTGCTTTTGGGTTCTCCATGAAACCTCAGAAGTTTTCGGCTGTTCTACAATGCCCTCGCCCCAGTGGTCTCTGTTCCATTCAGTGTTTCCTTGGGTTTGCCAACTACTATTGGAAATTTATCAGGAACTTTTACTCTTTGGCCAAACCTATCTCAGATCTGACCAAGAAGGGCAGGGATTTCCACAATTGGACGCCTGCTGCCATCCAAGCTTTTGAGTCCCTCAAGTCTGCTTTCACTTCGGCTCCTATCCTGTCTCATCCCAATCCTGGTTTGCCCTTTGTCCTAGAGGTGGATGCGTCTGAGACGGGAGTAGGCGCCCTCCTATCTCAGCATCGGACACCTGATGGACCCTTACTTCCTTGTGGATCTACACCAAGAAGCTGTCTCCAGCTGAATGTAATTTCGAGATAGGAGACAGAGAGCTCTTGGCCATTATCCTGGCTCTCAAAGAGGGGAAGGTTCTGTGATTCTAGTTCTCATTCTCACCGATCATAAGTATTTGAGGTATCTCAATGAGTTGTCAAGGGAGGACTCTGTGTCGACACCGGTCATACCTTCAGACCATATCCGGGCTGTCATCTGCACCAACTTAACCTCTCCTCTTGGCAAACAGATCTTGGCTGCCCAACCTGATGCTCCCACATAGAGACATGCTGGCAAATGTTTTGTTCATGAGGGTTTGCACATCAGACTGTTACACACGTATAACAATTCCAAGACTGCCGGTCATCCAGGTAAGAACCAGATGTCCTGGGATATTTCCCGTCAGTTCTGGTGGCCATCTCTCCGCACTGATGTTGCTGCGTATGTGGCTGCTTGTTCGGTCTGTGCCCAGAACTAATCTCCTCGGCACTTCCCCTTGGGCCTACTGCATCCCATTCCCAATGGGGAGTGTCCCTGGTCTCACCTGGCCATGGATTTTATTGTGGAACTTCCCACGTCTTGAGGTTACACGGTTATCCTCATGGTAACCGACCGGGTCTCCAAAATGTGCCACTGTGTTTAAGAGGCTGCCTACTGCTCAGGAGCTTGCCTTGGGGTTTACCAGGAAGGTCTTTTGTTTACATGGGTTAGGAGATTGTCTCGGACCCTGGGAGCCAGTTTGTCTCTATGTTCGGATGGGCGCCTTTTGCTCCCAGTGGGGTATTCCACTCTCCTTCTCCTCCACCTACCATTCGCAGTCCAATTGTGCCTCAGAGCATTCCAACTAAGCTCTGGAGAAATTTCTCTGCTGCTATATCTCTGACCATCAGGACAATTGGGTTGATCTGCTACCCTGGGTGGAGTTTGCCAGGAACTGTGCCATCAACTTGTCTTCCGGAATGTCTCCATTTATGGCCAATTATGGGTTCCAACCCGCTGTGTTGCCCGAGTCGTTCTTGCCACAGGACATCCTGGCTGTGGAGGATCATCTTCGTGCCCTCTGTTCCTCTTGGGTGCAGATTCAAGAGTATTTATGGGTCTCTGCACAGCGTCAAAAGCTCCAGGCTGACCAGAGATGTTTATTTGCTCCTTCGTACCAGGTCGGGGAGAGGGTGCATTTGTTGACCTGCAATCTCAACCTCAGGGTGCCCACTTTAAAACTGGAATCCCGTTTTGTTGGGCCTTTTTGCATCCTCTGTAAGGTGAACATGGTGGCCTAAGCCCTTGGTCTTCATCCTGGGATGCGTATCTCCAATATCTGTCACGTGTCAGTTTTGAAGCCACTGGTTTGCAATCGCTATACTTCTTCCCTTCCTTGGAAGAAAAAGGGAAGTGATTGGTGCTGCCTGGTGGAGTGCTTAGGGGATAGGATCTTACTATACTGATGGTAAGATGTTAGATGCTATTTATCAAGGGAAACTACTCCAGATGATGAGGAAGACGAACAGGATGAAGAACCCATCACACCATTGACCAGGACACCGGCCACACCTTTTCCTAGAACACCCCAGGAATTGGAATTTAGACCAGCTAGGCCTAACAGAGAATCCGGAGATAATGCACCTAGACAAGAAAGACAACAGGGGGACCCTCCACCCAGACCCCCCAGGACCCCAAGAGGCCCCACTAATATGAGGAACAACAATTCCAACTACGAGACCCCGAGAGACACAAGGGAAACTAGATTTCAGGATCGTGAATATATATCTCCCTATTATAGGATTCCCACTTTTAATAGATTTTCACCATTGGGAAACCGTAGGAACTTCACCCCAAGAGAGGAAGGTTGGAACGACAGAGGATACAATTTTTTTCAGAGGAACAACAGAGGAAGACCCCCGAGACAACAAGGGTGGCAAAATCACCCACCAGGCCCAAGAGGCCCCAGACATCCAGGATACATGGAGAACCGATGGCGACAAAATTACGACAACAATTACAACCAAGGTTACAGGGGGAACCAATGGCGCCAGGGCCACGACAACAACTTCGGACCAGGATACAGGGGCAATCAGTGGAGACAAGACTACAACTTCGGTCGGAACCCCCAGAGAGGGGGGATAAATCAAGAATTTGGGGAACAGGGAATGGCAAGGAGGAAACGCACAAGGGGGAAACGCGGGGGCCGAAAGAAAAAGAAGGCGCAAGTTTTAGGGAAAGGCATTTTTAATTTGAGTAAAGTTGTTTTTAGTGAAGAAGAGCTAAGAATTTTAGACCTCGGCCTCAAATATGCACCGCAGAAGAACATGGACAAATTTGAAACTTTTATCGATGTACAAAAATTCATTAGGAAATTGAACATCAAAAAATTTTTTAGTCTTAAAGGAACCCAAAATCAGACCACCAATCTTTATTTTAAACAAACCAATCTTAGGAACAAATCGACTTTTAATCCAAAAGTACCTAACAATGAATGCACTAATGCTTTTAAGAAAATGGTAGAATACGAAATCAGAAATCTAAAGATAGAAAACAAGAACAGCAAGAGGGTTTGGAAAACCATTAAAAAACTGGAGGAGAATAAACAAGTAGTTATCCGCCCCGCAGACAAAGGGGGAGGTCTAGTGATTCTTAATAAAGAAGATTATGAAGAAGAGATGAACAATCTGATTACCACGCCAAATACCTATCAGAAACTGAGAACAAATCCCAGGAGAGAATATAGGGAGAAATTGAAGAGTTACATAGAGAAAGGCAAGGAACTAGGCATTCTCACGGAAAAAGAAGCCAAATATCTACTTCCATCTTCATCTAAGACACCAGTAATGTACTATCTTCCGAAAATACATAAGAAACTAGAAAAACCCCCCAGTAGACCCATCATCAGTGGGGTGGACTCCCTCTTCTCCAGATTGGGAGAGTACCTAGACAAATATCTCCAGCCCTTAGTACCGAAAGGGAAATCCTATTTAAAGGATAGTGCACAACTCATCAGGTAATTACAAAATCTGGAAGTCGACGAACAGTGTTTCCTAGTAACAGTGGATGCTAATTCACTGTATACTAGCATCAAACAAAAGGACGGACTCAAAGGGGTAAAAAGAGCACTACATCTGGACTCGGATCTTAAACAAATACAGATAAACTATATTTTAGAAGGCTTACAATTAGCCATGTCCCACAATTATTTTTGGCACTAGAAAGAATTTTATGTTCAAACTAAGGGTGTGGCGATGGGAGCGAGATACGCACCTAGCGTAGCAAACGTTTTTATGAACCTACTGGAGGAAGAGCTTATTTATTCCACCCACAGACCCCACCTGAGCTTCTACCGCAGATATATAGATGATATCTTCATGATATGGAAAGGACCCCAGGATACATTAGAAAACTTTATTAATGAGTTGAACAATAACCAATATGGCATCAAATTCACCGGACATCAAGATTTTAAACAGGTGGACTTTTTAGATTTACAAATTTTTAAAGATAACGGGAAATTAAATACACGCACTTTTTTTAAACCGACTGATAAGAACGGGTATATCCCCGTATCGAGCTGCCACCATCCGAAGTGGAAACACAACATACCCAAAGGACAGTACATGCAACTGAGGAGGAATTGTGGAAAATTAGAAGAATATGATATGCAAGCGAATATATTGACCGAGAAGTTCATTGAAAAAAGATACAACAAGGAAATACTGGAAATTACAAACAAGAAAGTTAGAAACATGAGGAGGGACGAATTATTAAAAGAAAAACCTAGAGACAATAACAATGCATTTGAAATGGCTTTTATCACGGGTTTTAACCAGAAACATAAGCAAATGGAAAAAATTTTTAAGAAATACTGCCCGATTTTAAAATCGGACAGGACTTTAGGCAAGATTTTACCCAGACGACCAAAGTTTATCTATCGGAAAGCACCAGCACTTAGGAACAGGCTGGTTCACAATGTTATAGACCCACCAAAATCTATAAAGATATTTCCAGATTTAAAAGGATTTGTAAGATGCAGAAAATGCTTAGCATGTAGAAACAATAGATCACAACCAAGGAAGATAACCGAGTTCAGATCTTGTTTTAATAAACGTAAATTTAAGATTAATGAATTAATTACTTGTTCCAGTACACATGTGACTTATGTCATAGAATGCCCATGCCATAAACAATATGTGGGGAGAACCACAAGGCCATTGTATGTGCGAATTAGAGAGCACATAAAAAATATTAAAAAAGGCTTCCCCAAGCATGGTTTATCAAGACATTTCCTTGAGATGCACAATAAAAATCCTAAAGGCTTATTATTTTATGGTATTGATACCATAAAACCTCATTGGAGAGGAGAGAACAAAACTAGAAAAATCTCGAAAAACGAAACGAAGTGGATATTTCAATTAGAATCACTCCAGCCTGGCGGACTAAATCTTGATATAGACCTCAATTGCTTCATTTCAAATTACTAAAAACATACCCAGATTGCAGAAACTTCATGACTAGGGGGGCAAATATACATCCTCTAACCAGTATATAAGGAAGGCCCCAGAACATTTACTGGAGCAGGAGGCCTCAGCCCCTGGATATACCTTAAACTTCTAATCATCCAGTTTTTACATACAGTATTTTTATAATAATTACTAATTACTTTAATTTAGCAGGATATTTCTCTTTCCCTTTTTTATCATCCGTAATGAAAGAGAACAGAAAGAAGAGTCAGGCATCAATACATTGACCTAGTGGCACAAAAGAGCAGCAGACTTATCTTATTATTTTTTTAGAAGTACAGATAGGCCCATATCCAACCCAAACCCTAAACAGTACATTAGGCATAGCAAATTGATCACCGAATTTGTAATATTAATAGGACCTGATGGTTTTATAAGTATTTTTATTGTATTTATATGTAACATATTTTATTTATATGCAACATATCTGATTTAGACATCATATAGGACTTTTATGTTGTTTTAGCACTGGGCAATATTATGATTTTTTGTGCCTAACAATCAAGTATCGAGTGCCTACCAGACCACCGGGTGTATATAATATTTATTTATTACTACCATTAATAATTTTTAAAGCTTTCCTTAATTAAATTTATTTCTTTTAGTAGTTCTTTCTACTTTCCCCTATGTCCCATTACACTCATTTTTAGTCATCCTCCAGTGCACCCCACTATCCACACATTTGCCTTTTATCTACACTCTTGCTTTTTTATCACACATATATACATGCATCTATATTTATATGATTTGGTTCCTTAATATATGTAGCACACCATGGCAATTAATGGACTATTATATTTATGCCCCCTCATGTAAACTCCACAGATTCCTCTATATATACACATAATTTATTTAATTTATTTATTTAATTAATTTATTCCCACAAATTTTAGCACTACTCTTGCACATAAGAAGGAATCCTATAAAGTAGTTTTTATGAGTAATTCATCTCTAGGGCAATTAACACTTAAATATATTTAAAAATAATTTTTAATATTTCTGGCAAAAACATTTTTATCTGTAAAGTTCCGTTGAGTATACCCCTAAATATACATTTCCCTTACCTATATATGAATTTACCTTTATGTGACCTGTTAAAGAATATATATTTCTGTTCATGAACGATATTAATTAGCCATACACAATCCTCCTCTAATCGGACATCATTATCATTATTTTTATCTACACATAATTTACTGATCGATAAACACATACATAATAGTGACATCCTATCCCCCTACAGCCTTCTCCTATGCCAGTCAATACACTACTTCTGCCTAGCAACTTCTGATGACAAAAATCCCCCTATCCTTATTTTTAGATTGGTTAAACACAGAGCCTTTAAATTTTTAGATTGGTTAAACACATAGCCTTTGGAGTAGACCTTTTTTTACCTAGCAACTACTGACACACCACGGCCGGATTGGCCATATGAATTAAATACAAAACTTCCGGACCGGGTTGCCTGGTAACCACACGATATATAAGGAGGCGGAGGAGACGTGGCCAGCGCTTCTCCAGATGACGTCAGATAGACGAAACCGGTAGAGAGCGTGACCACGTCATTTCCGTCTTACACACCCGAGGCTTGGAACGCACATCCGGCGGTTGGGACGCACGCTATCTCGCAGTGTGCACCGCAAAAGAGGAAGTTGCGGGTCCTATGCCAGACGGGCATACATTTCGTTTTTACAATATGTGAGTACTTGTCTTTTACTTGAATAAAGCTTTTTTATAAACCATACTACACTATTGGAGGCTCCTTCCCTTTTCTCCCATATACCCGGTACTGCACTGGACTTCCATATACATATACTGAGCTGACATCTATACACCAATAAGGAGAGGAACCGAGATCTGGGAACATCCTGATTGCCAGTGTGTGGGAGCGATCCCCTAATAATCGACCCGCTGTTTACCCCTGTAGGGGTAAGGGAATCTGGTAAGCGCAGGACCCCAGGCTCAGGGGAACACTTCTTCTTTCCGCCCACCCACCATACTTTGGGCATAGATAAAGGAGCACCTTTTATCACCATATACGGATTGCACTTATTTAGGACTCTTTTTGGATTCAAAGTTACCGAGACTGCACATGCGTTTGGACTTATTTATTGGATCAATTATACGGACACCTTTTTGATACTGCTATTTATATATTTTTTTTTTTCATTTTTTTCATTTTTTCATTTTTTAAGAGTAATTTGCACTTTTGCACTTTTGCACTCACTTATTTATTGGTAGTCATATATATATATTTATTTTCGCACTTATATTTATTTGTACACTCATGATTATATTTACCGATTGTCATTTTTATGGATGTTAATTTATTACTGGTATTATTTATTGAACTCCATCATTGTAATATTGCTTTTATTACTTCACATTTGCCACTCACCTCTGCACCTTTTTGCACGATTGCACTTATGGTATATTTCTGCTGATATATTTTAAATAAGTTTTTATCTGATGCTTTTTTATACATAAACCTGCCCTGATTTATATAAGTTTGATATTTGCTACACCAAATTATCTAAACAAATTACGCATAGATCTTACCAGGGGTTTTTGTATAGATCCCCATATAACATCTTACCATCAGTATAGTAAGATCCTATCCCCTAAGCACTCCACCAGGCAGCGCCAATCACTTCCCTTTTTCTTCCAATTTCTTTGAATGCTCCCCTTATAGGGTTGCATTTTTTGAAGTGGGCAGCAGCCAGGTGTGGTGTTAATCCTTACATATATACCCATCCTAAGCGCGGAATTACATCCACCCTTTCTTCTTCTCTTCCTTGCCCTTCTGTGGGCAATCATGAGGAGTATGAGGTTAGAAACATCTTGGATTCTCATCTATTCCGAGGTCAGGTTGAATACCTGGTGCACTAGAAGGGTTATGGTCCAGAGGAGCGCTCCTGGTTTCCTCTGCTGATGTTCATGCTCCCGCCCTTCTCCGCACTTTCCATGCTCACTTTCCTCAGAAACCGTTTTTTGCTCCACGGAAGAGGGGGCATTAAGGGGAGGGTACTGTCAAGGTCTTACCTGCTGCCTGTGTGTCGCACAGTGATGATGCTGCACATTTGACTATATCTATCACCTGATGGGTTGCAGTCCTTGCCCTTGCGTTTGTGCTCCAAGGTGCATCTCTGCTAGCAGTCTTTTGTTCTCCGTGTTTCTCCGTTTATGAGTTGGCTTGGCTGACGACTCTCCTGGCTCTTGACCCCGCATTGTCAGGCGACTCGGCATCGGTAGATATCTGTTTCTGGACTTGACCCCGGCTTGGATTACTACCCACTTTAGGACTTGACTCTGGGCTTGGGAGATTCTGGGAGATTGGGATTTTCAAGTGCCTAAAAACAGTCAATAAATATCACAGCATGTAAAGGAAATATTTTATTTATACAAAAACATTTAAAAGCAGAAGGAGTATAGGCTCCATAAAATAAATTATATTTCATACATAGGTATACAATACGCTCATCTGTGTTAGAATGAATCAACAAAAGGTATATGGATTGACGTGTTTTGCCCAAAATAAGGGCTTCTTTAGGATCCACTTTTCAACATTTTCAGAAGTTATAGCTGGTAAATAATACAAACAGCATATTACTTACATAAATAGATTCATATAATGACAATATCTTATGACAACATGTTAATCTACAAGGTAAAAAAGAAGAAATTTAAACAACATTGTATGATTTATAGAATTACAATAATTGTAAATTGGTGGAAGATAAGGAGAAAAAAAGGGGGGAGGGAGAAGGGGAGCAGGGTGTCAGGAAGTAAGGATATGTGGAGGACCATGCAGAATCAACATATTGGGGGGGGGGGGAGGGGGCATAAGGCAAAGATACTGGAGGAGCCACAGCACCAGTAATCAATCCTACCTCAAGCAGAGGCCTGTCTGTGAGGTGTGAGTCAGAATGTAGAAATGAGATCGCCATCATAAATAAGCCATCTAATAAAAACAAGATAACACATCAATGTGTGATAACCCACATAAATAACCAAACTTCCACAAACAATAATTACGCCACTTACCATGTGGACATAATGATAAAATGAAGCCACTCAATAGAAAAGCCCAAATGTAAAGTGAAGTATGTGTTCATATCCCAACAGCTGTTGGGTCAAATAAGAGAGTGATCTAAGTGAAAAAATTCAAAAATAGAGCGGTAGAAAGAGGAGGGGTCAAAATATATTCACAATAAAACCAAATTGTCAGACAGGAAGCAAAATACAGTGGAACGGTATAAAATAGAAGACTCACTTAAGTGATTAGAGAGGGACCATGTTAACTTGCCTGTGCAAAGTCTGAAAATGGCAGCACCGCTAGGAGATGACGTGTGCCCGCCCTAATATATGCTAGTGAGTGTAGCTCCTCCCTCCCAGTCAGCAATCCAAAGACCATGGCGTGCACGTATATACAGTATATATATATATATATACATATATACATACATACACACAGACTGTATATCATACCTATTGATCTACTATCTATCTATCTATCTATCTATCTATCTATCTATCTATCTATCTATCTATCTATCTATCTATCTATCTATCTATCTATCTATCTATCTATCTATCGATCAAGGGTCATCAATAGGGGGATACTACCGGTCGTCCTGTAGGGGTTCTGGCCACACAGGGGGCCCAAACAGCAGTGGGAATCAAATGTGGGCAGGACAGGGAGGGAGATCGGTGCATCAGGAGGGGAAATTACTGGAACAATGCCCTGTGAGGCTCTCTGCAGCAGCTGAAACCTGATTTCTCCCCCTCCCCTTCCTGCCAGCTTTAAACTGCTGCTGGAAAAGACACACCGGGCATCATTCCTCTAATTACCCCCCACGGCACCAATCCCACTCCTTGTCCTGCCCACATCTGATTCTCCCTGCTGTATGTCCCCCTGTGTGTCCAGGCCCCCCCCCCCCCCCCAATGTAATGCTGCTGTCTTCCCTCTACTGCCAGCTGCTGCAGGAACAAAGGGGTATGTTCAGGATGGAGAGCAGAGGAAGGGGCCAGTGCATATGTAATTTACCAGCCTCTTCCTTTAGTGAATGAACACATTGAGTGAGTGAGGGTCCATCCATAACTAAACATAGTAAACTGTGTTTACTATGCTTCAGTTTATCAATGAACTGGAGCCTCTGTATGCTGTCCATTCATCTGCAATGCAGGTGAGGCTGCAGTAAAAGGATTTGAAGAATCTATGTCCTCAATTGCTTTCTCTGCCTCAAAGGTGAGATGTCAGGGGTCTGTTTAGACCCAAGATATTTCACCAAAGCCCCGCAAAAAAAAAAAAAATCAAAAATGTAAAAAATAATAACAGATTGTAAAAAACATTTTTTTCAAACTGTAAAAAATAATTTTTAAAAATTGTAAAAAAAAAAATTTAAAAAAATGTAAAAAAAACATTTATAAAATTAAGGGCTTATTTACAAGGGTTCTCTGGCCCATACATTGTCAGTGAGCAGTTTGTTTGTGACCCTAAATCTGTCTGTTACTTTATAAGCATGCAGCGGCTTCATAAATGCAGCCACAGGCCCTAATGTGATACGTGTACAGGTGCGGGTGAGTGGCCCAAGATATACATTGTCTGTGTTTGGAGGCATACGCCTGTCAAATTAGGACCTGCGGCTGTGTTCATACGCCTGTCAAATTAGGACCTGCGGCTGTGTTCGTACAGCTGCTGCATCCCCATAGCTTAACAAAGGCTGCATGCACCCAGCTCCAGCACATAAAAAAAAACACGAATTCCCCCTGTACAGGCCACATCACCTATGTGAATAAGCCCCTAGACCTCATTTACACACATAACTTTATTTCATTTTATCTTTTAGATTCAGCAGGAATTCATAATAAGTTATATTATGTCTGTTTCGGCTAATAATGATTTTAGTGTATTTTTAGTGAAAATATCATTCTGATATTTTCTGGTGGGGGGCCCTGTCGGGTAGGCTGTATAGGGCCTCTGATTTCTAACAACAGCCCTGTATCGATCTACCTATCCAAGCCTTCTTTTTCTCAGAGAATAGGTGCAGGAACACCCCCCTTCTGAGTCACCCTTTGTCTCTCTGAGCACCATTCCTAAGAGAATACAGAGCCAAGTATCATTTTGTAATAATTTGTATATAAATTGTTAATAACAAGAAAAATTGTAAAATAGATTCCCAACAGCCAGCAGCAGCAGACCCCCCCCCCCCACCAACAGATTTACACAGAAAAAAATAGACCCCCCCCCCCCCAGCAACAATGGATTCCCACAACAAAAGACCACCCCAGCAGCAACAACAGATCTCTCAGCAGCCAGCATCAATAGACTCTCAAGCAGCCAGCAACAAAATACCCCCTCCATTAATAGTAGATCTCTTCCAGCAACAATAGATTCCCCACCAGAAAAAATAGACCCCCCCTCAGCAACAATAGACTGCCATGCAAACATAGATCCCCTCCAGCAACAATAGATCCCCCAGCAGCCAGCATTAACCACTTGCCGACCGCCCACAGTATATTTACTGTGGCAGTCAGCCCCTCCTGAGCAAAGTGACGTAGTACTAGGTCGATCACCCAGGAGCCTGCAAGGGCCGAGCGCGTGCCGCCGGAGGCGCGCTCCCGCCCCCGCTCATTCCCCTGCATCCCCGCGCGTGTGACCGGCGGACCCGATGTCCGCCGGTCACTCGCGATCTTCCGGTGGAGAGGGAGAAAGGCAGGCGGCTGATGTAAACAAAGCCGCCTGTCATTCTCCCTGGTGTAACAGCAGAGATCATACGATCCTGCTATGTAGGATTGTATGTCTGTGTGGTTACATCAAAAGCCACACCCCTTTACAGTTAGAAACACGCCCCTAGGGACACACTTAACCCCTTGATCACTAATAAAATGGACCCCTTCCCTGCCAGTGTCATTTTTACAGTAACAGTGCATATGTATAGCACTGATTGCTGTAGTAATGTCACTGGTACCCCCAAAAGTGTCAAAAATATCAGTTAGGGGTCCGATCTGTCCGCCGCAATGTCGCAGTCCCACGAAAAAAAATCGCAGATCGCCGCCATTACTCGTTAAAGAAAAAAAAAACAATAAAAATTACATAAATCTTTCCCTTAGTTAGTAGACGCAATAACTTTTGCGCAAACCAATCAAAATACGCTTATTGCGATTTTTTTTACCAAAAATATGTAGCAGAAAACAAATTGGCCTAAAATGTTAAAAAATTTTGATTTTTACATTTTTTTTGGGGGGGATAAAAATATTGTTATTTTTTCAAAATTTTCGCTCTTTTTTTGTTTATAGCGCAAAAAGTAAAAATCGCACAGGTGATCAAATAGCACCAAAAGAAACCTCTGTTTGTGGGAAAAAAAGGACATCAATTTAATTTGGGTACAACATCGCACGACCGTGCAATTGTCTGTTAAACTCACGCAGTGCTGAATCGCAAAATAGGCTCTGGTCTTTGAGCAGCCAAATCCTCCGGGGCTTAAGTGTTAATAGACCCTCCTACACACCCCAGCACTCCTTGCCATTACATACTGTACATTCAGGGCTGGAGGTGCCAGAACTGCATTCCTCAGTGTTTCTGCTGAAAAAAAAAACATCTATCTATCTATCTATCTATCTATCTATCTATCTATCTATCTATCTATCTATCTATCTATCTATCTATCTATCTATCTATCTTTCTATCTATCTATCTATCTATCTATCTATCTATCTATCTATCTATCTATCTATCTATCTATCTATCTATCTATCTATCTATCTATCTATCTATCTATCTATCTATCTATCTATCTATCTATCTATCCCCTTTTTTTCTCATAGAATAGGTGCAGGAACACCCCCCTTCTGAGTCACCCCTTGTCTCTCTGATCACCACTCCTAAGAGAATACAGAGCCAAGTATCATTTTGTAGTTCGAAGTAATTTGTATGAAATGTGTTAACAAGAAAAATAGTAAAATATATTCCCAGATTCCCAACAGCCAGCAGCAGTAGACCCTCAACCCCCCCCCCCCCCCATACCATTTGATTTGCACAGGAACAATAGATCCCCAACAACAATGGACTCCCACAACAAAATATCTATCTATCTATCTATCTATCTATCTATCTATCTATCTATCTATCTATCTATCTATCTATCTATCTATCTATCTATCTATCTATCTCTCTATCTATCTATCTATCTATCTATCTATCTATCTATCTATCTATCTATCTATCTATCTATCTATCTATCTATCTATCTATCTATCCATCCTTGCATGCGTGAAGAATCCCTGGGGAATTCAGCCAACATAGATAAGTTACCCCATTATTAAAAATTATAAATTCACCCCCCCCCCCCCCCAATTCCTTTTATTGGTCCTCTGGGTGTAAGTGAATTGGAAGCAGAAGCCCGGCTTGATTTCCTGACATTGATGGTACTGGGGAGCACTTGGTCACTACCCTGAAGTTAGGACTCAGCGTGAAGTAAAAAATCATATTGTACTCAGTTGAAGCATTAAGTTTGGTGTCATAACTAATATTCTTATTAATTAGCCCTGCCTGTTCACCCGAGGGGCGTTCACCCCATTACACTGACACCAGACTTTATTTTTGTAACACACCACAAAGAAATGCAAGAATTTTATATTGCATGCACTGGAGATCAGGAGATATGATATTACAGTTATATATTGTGACATGTCAATAAAGTTACAGAAAGGACCAATATAAAGAGCTCATTTATAACAGAGAGCAGATATTGCTATTTACTATCCATCATGCTGCTCTACATACACCACTACCCATAGACGTCGAAGCCCCACAAAGTTCTCTCTGAGTAAAACATTGGCATGGCTGGTATGCAGAGCTTTTCTGGCAGACTGTAAAGATCATTTATAATTTATTGCATTAAAATATGTTTGAAGTTCTCCTTTAAACCTATTGTCCTAAATCTGAGGTTGCCAAAATGGAAATCTTCATTACATTATATTGCACTATATATTTTAAAGATACATTTGTAAAAAGACTGTAATACATTCCCCCTTCCCTCGCTGTTGGCGATGTAACTGTAACGTCCGCCGTACAGTTCAGCTGTAATTAAATCACACAGGTTCAATTAGTGAGGCTGGATACGATTCCTTCACACGGGCCGGGGCGACGTTACCCTAATGAGCACAGCTGCGCTGAAAACTAAATTAAGACAAATTTAATTCTAGCGGAACCAAATTAGGAATTTATGTGCAGAGTACATGATGCTGATGACATTGCCCCGTAGCGGAGTTTGCTGAGAAGATATATGGGAACATAAGGAGGATTTGCAAGGACATGTTATGGCTCATGAGAAATGAAATGACAGCGGGTTCAGGTTCTGTCCCTTTTGGCATACGAGGTAGAAAGTCACAAAGTATTTCCTTTAACAGGGAAAATAATTTTGGAACATGCCGGAGGTATGTCTCTATGTTAAACTCATCATCATCCGTCCTTCATTAAGGGTACATGGTATATTATGGGTACAAGCAGCACTGTAATCTCCAGAAGAATAAAAATGTACAAAGCATTCAAGGATAATTCACTTTTAATGAAGATGCCCTTTAAAGGGTATTTAAACCCAAGAACATAAATATATTTCAGCTTACCACCCTAGACATTTTTAGGCTACTTTAGTGCTTTTTCTTATATTTTTTTCTGGTGATCCTGCCAGTAACACACTTCCTGTCTGAGGGTGACAACAATCACTTACTTTGTCTATATTTATGCAGAGTTGTCACCCCAGGACAAGGCCATAGATTAATGCTTTAGTTTTCTTTTTGTGGATTTGTTTTATTTTATTTAAACGTGTTGATCTTGCCAGTAACACACTTCTTGTCCTAGGGTGACAATGTTTCTATGGAGAAGCAGTGTTATCACCCTAGGACAGGACTACAGAACACCTCCTCTTCTTAATAACATAGAGGGGAGGGGTTTTAAATTCACAGAGATAGCTGGGAACAATTCGGGGATTGAAACTAATAGTCTTCACAGGCAGAGACACATAAGATTTCTGGCAGGATCAACAGCGTTTTTTGCAGATATAGCTAAAGCAGTTTTTTAAGAGATACCCTGTAAAACGAAACAGTTTTAGGAGACGCTAATTGTAGGTGTATACACACACTCTAAGGCTGGATACACACTATACAATTTTCTTTAGATTTTTTCCTTTAGACTTACCAAAACCATATAATATGAGGTCAGACCTAAACACTTTTAATTTGTATGCAATCAGGCAGGCCCTTGCACTACATAGTTGAAGGTAAATCACATGATAAGAAAATCTGAAGGGAAAATTAATCCGACGACCGATCTGTCGATTTTTGGATTGTTAGTATGGTGCTTTCGACAGCCGACTCCAACTTTTCGGTCGACAAAATCCTGATGTGCAGGCTATAAAATTTTTATCGTCCGTCAACACAACATCCGATTTTCATCTCATTAGTACAGATTTCGACTGAAAAAAATCTTAAGAGCAAGACTAGGCATGCTCAGAGACGAAAGAACACATACAAAGCAATCCAACACATGACATCACTTCTGAAGTAGAATTCTGTCTTACGGGAAAATTCGTATGAAAATAACCTCTTCACTTTTCACATCAGACTAGCATGCCACAAAAAACGGACGACAGACCGTTCGATAATCTGTTCGTGTGTACGGGGCTTAAGTCAGGGGTCGGAATCCTACGGTTGTGGTCCGCACCCAGCCCACTGCCGCTTAAAGTCCGGCCCGTCAGTGCACGTGAGGAATTCATGTGCACCCGGCCCGCAAACATTTACAGTAAGAGCAGAGCAGGAAGCTGAATGAGAACACGATAGAGACACACAGCAGCACTGATAAGACAGCGGGAGCTTCTGGAGTTAACTTTGCAGATGATTGGTTGCTAGGTGGTCCCAGCAACCAATCACCAGCTTACTAATATGAAAAATTAACTCCAGAAACTCCCATTGTCTTATCAGCACTGCTGTGTGTCTCTCCCGTGGTCTCATTCAGCTTCCTGCTCCCTGCTCCGCTCTGCTTGGTCTCCCTCTCTGCATAGGGGCAAGGTGGCAAAGGGCACAGTTGTGGGGGGGGGGGGGGGGTGTGTGTAGGGGGGACCGTGTAATGCAGGGGGGGTGTAATATGCAGGGGGGGGGGTTGTGTGATGTACGAGGGGGGGGGGCTGTGTAATATGCAGAGGGGCTGTGTAGTGTAAAAGGGTCCAGATTATAGAAGATATATATATCTATATCTATATATAGATATATATATTTCCTGGTCTGTTATTCATGTTTAAAAGTAAGTGTTATTCTAGGTTTCTTGTATTTTGTTGATTAATATTATCATACAGCGGGATAGGGATTAGGGCACTGCTATAAAGTGATAACGATCTTAAAGCTGAGTTCCACCCGAAAGTGGAGCTTCCACTTTAAGTACTCCTGACCCCCTGACATGCCACATTTGGTGATCCTGACCTGTGCCAGGGGGGCTCTCTTATATGTAAGCGCACACCCTTTTATTTACTTTTATATTGGAATAAAAATGGGATTACACTATTGCTGTGCTTCCTGTTTCCTTTTGTTTGGCATTGTTGGAGCGATATCCATGGTTCACCCTCTGGGAGACAGTTAAAGGTGTAACCAGCGTTTACTAAAGGAAAGGGAGATGGCCCATATACAGTGTGTCGGGATAATCTGTGGAGCGATATAGGTCCTAGCGACCTGCTGACTTCTGGTGAGCATAATACATATTACAGCTCACGAGGTGGATTTTTTCCTCAATCTTTCCTTCAAACACGGTGTTGGACACAGTATATGGACTTTTTTGGGTTTCCATTTGATTCACTTTCCTGCATTTCACATTTTTTTATGTTATTAATAAGCACATAATTATTTTGGACTAATTCACTGCACCAGTCATATTTATTTGATTCTTATATTTATCACACAATGAAGTTTCATTTACCCTAACAGTGTTGTAAGATCACTCATTATTATAGATTGATTTATTGCACCTAATTATACTATTGATTGATAATGGGATTTATTTGAAGGAATTTAAACACATTCACATTTTTTTGATCCATATCTGAACCAGCGCCTACTTTCTTATTTTTATTTGTTCACCTACCAAAATACTAACCTTCTTCTGTTATCCTGTAATCATCACTGTACAGGTGGCACAATCTTTGAAAGGAAACTGCCCAACTCCATTCTCTTCCTGATACATATGTGCGCTGCAGTCCCATTCATTCCTAAAGCTGGCCATACACCAGTAGAATTTTGTTAAAAATATTTCATTGTTTAGAATGTGCATTCAATTGCTAATTAGGCTAGGAGGGGAAGGGGTCAAATCGCCATTCCTTTTTTGACTATTGCAAAGAGAAAATTCAAAGAAGCAGGATAGAACATTTTTCTTGAAGGAATGCAATTGCAACTGTTAATGTGGTTAAATATTGCAATAAAAAAATAAATATTGTAATTAAATCTGTTGAACGCATCTGGAATTCCATTCAAATAGCAGGACCGGATGCAATTTTAAGGCCCTGTTCACACCTGAGCGTTTTTCAGCCCATAAAACGCTCCTCTGTGAAAATCCAAAACGCCCAACAAGCAAAATCACATTCATTTCAATGGCCCCTGTTCACATCTGAGCATTTTGTCCCCTGAAGCAAAATGCTTGTAGCTCAAAAAAGTACAGGAGCTTCTTTTTGGGCTGATAAAGAGCTGTTCTGGTCCCATAGGAATGCAACAAAATGCCGTTATCGGCGTTTCACGGGCGTTTCACAGGTGTTTTTCAAACACACAGGTGGTCTCCACCCCTTTAACACACCCATTTTTTTTAAATGCCCAAAAAATGCTCATAAAACGCCCTTAAAACGCTCATAAAACGCCCAACAAACGCCAGAGAACTGCCAAAAAAAAAGGCTTGAAAAAACGCCTACAATAACCCCCCAAAAAAACACCTGAAAACGATACGCTCATGTGTGAATGCAGCCTAAGGGTTTTTTCAAGCTAAATTAGTTGACCCATTATGATTATTGTTATACAGGATTTATATAGTGCCAACAGTTTGCGCAGCGCTTTACAATATGCTGGAAGACAATACAGTTACAATACAATTCAATACAGGAGGAATTAGAGGGCCCTGCTCGTTAGAGCTTACAATCTAGAAGAAAGAATGTTCTTATGAACATTTTTAATGAGTTTCTACGCATTTGAATGAAAATCTAAGCCTAAATTAGACCTATAGGCAAAACTTTTTTTTTTTTTTTCATTTTGGATGGAGCAAGCGAGTGGTATTAACCCTGTCAGTTTTTTGTTTTACCATCTGTGTTTCATTTTAGAGATTTCCTTACACTTCCTGTCTCATAGCGTATTCCTTAAGGCAGGAGTCTTCAAACTATGGCCCTCCAGTTTTTCCGGAACTACAATTCCCATCATGCCTAGTCAGGTCTGTGCATGTCAGAGTTTTACAATGCCTCATTTGTACCCTGTTTCCCCGAAAATAAGCCCTACCCCGAAAATAAGACCTAGCGTGATTTTTGGGGATAGCTGCAATATAAGCCCTACCCCGAAAATAAGCCCTAGTTAAAATCCTTGTAAAAACATGTAATCTGTTTTGTAAAAAGATTATATAATGTGCAATGTGTCTCCTTTTCTAACTTGTTTGTGGAAAATACCTTATTTACAGCGCCGCTTACAAATGGAGACTCACTGGATATTATATAATCTTTTTACAAAACAGATTACATAATTACATTACATTTTACAAGACATTACAGAATGTCATAATGCTGACTCCTGAGCTGACAGGGGGAGAGGAGAAGAGAAGACAGGGGACACAAAAACTTTTTAAAAAATATTATATTGTTTTATTACAGGTTTTTTTTTTAAACCTAGAGAGGGGTAAATGAGACAGCACAAGGACTGTGCTGTCTATCATGCTTTAAAGGGTCAGGGTGTATTTTTTTCTTTAAGGGCTATAACCACTTTGAGATTGTCACTGTACATACCGTAAATAAATAAGACATCCCCTAAAAATAAGCCCTAGTGTGTTTTTTGTAACCAAAACTAATATAAGACCCTGTCTTATTTTTGGGGAAACACGGTAGTTCCACAACAGCTGGAGGGCCGTAGTTTTAGGATCCCTGAGGTAATCCCCTGGGGACCCCAGGTCACCAGAACTAGTGTCCCCATTGAAAGATTTCCCCTCTATTACTTTTCTGGGGACAACCCAAAATTTGAGATTGTCTTTTACTTTCAATAATAAAGGTGAACAGGACAAATAGAAAGAGTGTGAAGCTCTTAAATTGGTGGCACAGACAGCAATAAAAACTGACAGGGACTCTAATCCCGCTCCACACTATCCAAAACTAAAGAAAAAAAAAGTTTTGACTTTAGTTATACTTTAAATTCCAGAGTGTAAACATGCCTGCCAGTTATACTATAAAGTGTAAGTTACATTTGTGGATGACTGTCCATACAATCAGTGCAGGATTCTGGAGATGGGAAAGCCATTGTCCTCTTTCAAAATGGATCAGAGCGATTTTGATTGGTCACGTGTTGGCACGTGACCGCTTTGACCAATGAGGATAACTCTGATCCTTCCCAGAATCCCTAAGGAAAGAAGAGAAGAAGACTGACTTTCAAATCCCCAGAACCTTGCACTGGCAGCAAATGCTTATCATCCATTGAGGTATATTTATTTATTTTTTTGTGAAAAGGTGAACTTACGTACATGATAAGGATGAGCTGTACTCAGAGCAGCCTCCATTCATCCAGCCAGCCACCAGGATCCCTTTACCCTGCAATCTGAGCACCCCTTTTACTTACCTGTTTGTTATGCAAGAAAGCTGCAAGCTCTTTACTATCTGATATAACAAAGTCTCGGTACAAAGACTTGCCTAGGAATCTTTAATTTCATAGTGATAAGGTAAGCCTGGAGTGAAGAGAATTACACAGCATAGGCCACAGGAAGCAGAATTCCCACTGAACATGTAAGGTACTGTCTGAACTATGGCCACAGACATACCTAAAATGAAGGTAAATTGATAGTGTGTCCCCTGCTGACCACTGTGACTCCTGCCATTGATTCCTCCATCACTACTGTGTTCTTTAACCCCTAGTACACAAGGGGTTAATCAGATAAGGGTCTGTGGAAGTAACCATAGAGCCAGCAGGGAACTCATTATCCAACATAGTAAGAAATGTTGGATAGAAGCGGTGCATAAAGTTCTGCAAGAAAGTAAAGTTTCAACACACTACATGCTGGAAAGGTGAGTGTGACGGTGTTCACCGTCACTGGGAATGAAAGACAGATAATTAATGGTTTGAATTGCTTCAGATGGGACAGTAATATTTGTCATTACTATCTCTCAGGAAATGTAGGAAGATGAATGGTTTGACTTTTCAGATTGCTAGATAGTGAGATGGGGTGGGTTTGTTATTGGTAAGTGCCTGTATTCCTTTGTTCTATTGTTTCTGTCTGCCTTAAGATAAACTTATTATGGGATGTATATGTGTATGTGGATTGGCTGCTAAGGGGGGAGGGGGGGTTGTCCCACAGTGTATATTTCTTTGTGCATGTGTTTGAATAAACAGTCTGTTTTTACCCCTTCATGAAGTCTCGACTCATGTTTGGAGGGGCACCTGCTACAAGGGATTGCTATGCACTTTATACTCCCTTAGATAATCACTAAGTTCTTGTAGGAGCTTGTTCCTGCTTCACTCTATGGGGAAAGAGAGGTTCACCTCACGCGATCCTGGAGCCTTGTCGTAGGTCCAGGATGGGTAGGAGGCGGCGAGACCCCCAACCAAGCTGCGGCGGTTCGTGGGGTCTGATGTGGTTATGGTGTCTGGTGAAGTGCTTGGAGCCCTCGGGTGTAACGCTCCTGCGTTTTTGTAGTAGGCTGGATATGCAGCTGCAAAATCTCCACTCAGTAGTCATGTAGAGATGTGTTGAATAACCAGATCCAACTCTCCAGACTCATCACTGTGGGCCTGTCAGCTTCAACATACAGATATATACACACTCAATAAGATGTTCCTGGAGTGGTGGAATGTATATGACAGTATGAAGGTGTTGTGCTGAAGGGACAGGAGTGAACAGTGATAGAGATGGTAAGTACTTGATAGGTTTGTTCAGGAGAGTACTAGATGGTATTAGGTAGAGTGCAGATAGGTTAGTAATCGAGTATGGTAACAGGTGGTAAGGACAGCAGATGACAATTACAGGATAGACTAACCCAGTGCAAGGATAGATGGTAGTAGACTCAAGAGCTAACAATCTATGTAGCAGTGCAGATGAGAGATGGTGGTAGACTTAAGAGCAAGCAATCTATGTAACAGTGCAGATGATAGATGGTAGTAGACTCAAGAGCTAGCAATCTATGCAACAGTGCAGATGATAGATAGTGTAAGTAGGTTATGGAGGATTCCCCTGTGGGGTACTTATCACTAGCAAATGTTAGTAGTAGAGGGGTCCAGTAGAGAGGGGACGATCCGGTAGCGAGATACAGGGATCAGTAGCGAGGTTCCGGTCTGCTCCAGGTAGAAGCAACCAGCTGGAGGTTCCGACAGCAAGACAGGCTTGAAAGCATGTGGATACACAAGGCAGGTTGAACGAACGATGTGAGTGAGAACGCCAGCGGGTGAAATAGCCGCTCTGCGGCGCTCAGCGATGACATCATCTTTCTTAAAGGTGTATGCGTACCACCTAGTAAGAAAGGTGGGACGCATATTTGGAAGGAAATAAATTATTAAGGGTACCAGAGGTACCAGAATCTTACAGTACCCCCCCCCCCCTTAGGCCGGCTCCGAAAGGCCTATAGCACTGGTTTCTCTGGGTATTTCGAGTGAAACCTTCGTATAAGCCTTGGTGCATGAACATCAGAGGTATCCAACCAGGTGTCATCTTGGGGTCCATAGTCCTTCCATCTTATGAGATACTGGAGTCTTCCTCTATGGATGCGAGAATCCAAAATCTCTTTGATCTCATATTCTTCTCCGCCTTCAACTTGTATTGGAGGTGGAGGCAAGATGGTAGGCCTTATTCCTTGGTTAGGAACATGGGGCTTCAGTAGCGACACATGGAAGATGGGATGGATCTTAAGATCTGCTGGTAAGGTGAGCTGTACTGCAGCTTTTCCAATAAGTTTCTTAATTGGGAAGGGTCCCAAAAATAGAGGTCCAAGTTTTTTGCTAGGGATCCTTAATCTTAAGTTTCTTGTTGATAGCCAAACAAGGTCCCCAATAGCATACTGAGGAGAAGGTCTTCTACGAAGGTCGTAGTACCTTTTTTGTTGACTATGAGCGTGTGATATAGTGGTATTGAGTAAACCCAGAGAGTCTTTTATTTGGGTAAGATAATCCGAGGCTACTGGGTTACTTGATGGCAGGATGCGTGGTGGAAGAAGAGTGGGATGAAACCCATAATTCAAGTAGAACGGACTTTGCTTAGTAGTACTGTGGGTTGCATTGTTGTAAGCAAATTCCGCCAGAGGGAGGAGATCCACCCAATCACCCTGTAGGTATGATGTATAGCAACGTAGATATTGCTCAATGCATTGGTTGACTCTTTCAGTCTGTCCGTTGGTCTGAGGATGGTAGGGAGAAGTGAGCTTTTGCTCAATCCGTAATATTTGACAAAGTGCTTGCCAAAATTTAGAGATGAACTGTGAACCACGGTCGGACAAAAGAGTCTTTGGAATTCCATGCAACTTGAACACATGTTTCATCAATAGTTCCGCTGTTTGTTTAGACGAAGGTAGTCTACGGATAGCAATGAAATGTGCCATCTTTGTCAAGTGGTCCACTGACACTAGAATGGCATTAAATCCCTTAGAAGGTGGTAGTTCTACTATAAAGTCTAAGGACACAACTTCCCATGGAACCTGGGGTATTGGTAGACTGCAGAGTAGACCAGATGGTTTTGTAGTGTCAATCTTGGACCTTGCACAGATGTCACATGAAGAAACAAATTTTTGTACAGACGTCTTCATATCAGGCCACCAAAACTGCCTGGTAAGCAAATTAAGGGTTTTCGTCATACCCATATGTCCTGCCATGGGCACGTCATGTGACAACTCCAAGATCTTGGTGCGCATAGTAGGGGGTATGTAAAGTTTGTCGTTGTAATAGAGGAAGCCTTCTGCATCAGTACTCAGTTGTGGTGGAGGTGAATCCAATCCTATACTGTGCAAAATCTCTTCCTTCAAGGAACGGACAACACCAATAATACGTTCATAGGGTATTATGGGAATGGAAGGGATTTCGGCGCAGTTATCTTCGATTAATCGTGATAGCGCATCCGCTTTTTTATTTTTGTCTGCAGGCGTGTAGGTCACTAGGAAGTTGAATCTTAGGAAGAATAATGACCATCGTACCTGTCGGTGGGAGAGAGTTTTGTTAGTCTGGAGGTATTGAAGGTTTTTATGATCTGTATATATGAGTATTGGTAACTGGGTACCTTCGAGTAGATGTCGCCAATTCTCCAGTGCCAGTTTTATGGCAAGCAACTCCTTTTCACCTACTGGGTAGTTCACCTCTGGGCTGCTTAGTGATTTTTAAAAGAAAGCAACTGGGTGGAGTGGTGAAGTATTTGTTGGTCGTTGGGAGAGAACTGCTCCTACTGCCATATTTGACGCATCTACCTCCAGAATATATTGGAGGGATGGGTCTGGATGGCGTAGTATGGGAGCAGAGGTAAAGCTTGCTTTTAACAAGCAGAAAGCTTGATTCGCTTCTTCTGACCATTTGAATGTTTTTTTTATACTTGTCAATTGTGTGAGAGGTCTCACAATAGCGGAAAAGTTCTTGATGAACTTCCTATAGAAGTTGGAGAATCCAAGGAATCGCTGTAATGCCTTACGAGTTGTTGGTATAGGCCAGTCCAGAATACAGGATATCTTGCTCGTATCCATCTTAATTCCAGTTTTGGATATGATGAATCCTAGAAATAATATTTCTTCCTTATGAAATAAGCATTTTTTTAATTTCACGTACAGATTGTGTGAGAGTAATCTGGATAACACAAGTCTTACATGTTTTATATGTTCAGGCATAGATCGCGAATAGATAAGTATATCGTCCAGGTATACTACGACACAGACATCAAGTAAGTCTCTAAAGATGTCGTTTATGAAGCTTTGGAAGGCTGCGGGAGCATTACACAACCCGAATGGCATCACAAGATATTCGAATAATCCGTATCTGGTTCTGAATGCTGTTTTCCACTCATCTCCATCACGGATTCGGATTAGGTTGTATGCCCCTTTCAGGTCTAATTTAGAGAAGTAAGTAGCCCCACGCACTTGTTCAATGAGTTCAGGGATGAGCGGCAAAGGATAGCGATCCTTTATCGTAATCGTGTTTAATTGCCTATAATCGATAATAGGCCTAAGACTAGAATCCTTATTGCGGACAAAGAAAAGTCCTGCAGCTGTGGAAGAAGTAGAGGGTCTGATGAACCCTTTTTTCAAATTCTCATCCAAGTATTCCTTGAGATGAGAAAGTTCATCCTGTGAAAGGGGATAAACATGACCGAAAGGCAATTTGCTGTTAGGGAGTAGATCGATAGTGCAATCATAATCCCTATGGGGAGGCGACACTTGAGCATTTTTCTCAAGGAATACTTCGGACAGATCCTGATAGCATAGTGGTGGAATCTCATCTGACACCACAGACAGGATCTTTCCATAAGATGGGAGGTTACACGTAATCTCACAATAGTGAGAAGGGAAGGCCAAAGTCCGTCTTTTCCAATCTATGATTGGTTGGTGTGTGTGTAACCAGGGAAGTCCCAAAATAATGGAAAAAATGGGGTGAGGATAGTATATCAAAGGTGATGGTCTCCACATGAGACTCGTTGGCAGTGGCAAGGAGTGCCTGTGTCTGGTTGGTGATTGGACCGGAAGACAATGGAATACCGTTAATGAAACTAACAGAAACAGGTTTAAGTTTTGAAATAATAGGTGTTTTATTTAAGGTAACAAAACGTGTATCAGGGGATGCGCAGTACATGCAGAGATTTCTGGATCTTCTTCTGGCTCGTTCAGTAGTTGATAAAGGTGGGCGTATAGTTCCTTCCTCCATGGGAGTAGGGTCAACGGCCGCAATCTGAGAAGGACTAGTTGATGGCATTCCCATTTTTTCAGCCCTTCTTTCTAGTAGTCGTCTGTCGATGTTGATACTAAGTTGTATCAAGGCATCCAAGGTGCCAGGTAAATCCGCTCGGGCGAGCTCGTCTTTAACAGCTTCTGATAACCCGAGTCTGAATTGAGTTCACAGAGATGTATCATTCCACCCTGAATCAAGGGTCCATCTTTTGAACTCTGCTACAAAGTCTTCTACAGGTCTCCTTCCTTGTTTTAAAGCCCTTAATTGAGCAGTACTCTGCCTATTGGGGTCTTCATATAAACTAGCAAGTTCTGCTAGAAATAAGGAATAGGAGTTGAGAATCTGATAATTTTTCTCAAAGAGAGAGTCTGCCCAGGCCCTGGGATCGCCCGTTAAGTATGAAATAACGGTACAGACTTTAATCTGATCAGTAGAGTATGTACGAGGTTTTAACAAAAAAAGCAATTGACATGCGTTTTTAAATTCACTAAATTTTTTCCGATCACCTGTAAACACTAGGGGAGGGTTTATTTTAGGTTCAGGGGGCTGAACAGTAGTAAGCCGTGAGAGACGGGTTACCTGTTGCGTCAGAGTCTGATTCTCTTCTTTTACTTCAGTAAGAGCAAGTATTAACGCATTTACTTGTTGTGTTAATTGTGTCACTTGAGTGGGTAATTCTGCTGAATCCATTTTTTTTCTGGTTCGTTCAATCTGTAACGCTCCTGCGTTTTTGTAGTAGGCTGGATATGCAGCTGCAAAATCTCCACTCAGTAGTCATGTAGAGATGTGTTGAATAACCAGATCCAACTCTCCAGACTCATCACTGTGGGCCTGTCAGCTTCAACATACTGATATATACACACTCAATAAGGCCCCTTTCACACTATTGCAACGCAATTTTGCCCCGATTTCGCGGCGCGATTTTTGCCGCGATTTTGAAAGCATGGGCAAGGCTATATGCCTCAAAATGCATTAAAATCGTGGCAAAGTAGTGCAGGAACTACTTTGAAGTCGGTGCAACTTCAAAACGCACTGATATGAATGGGGCTCATTGAAAATAATGGAAAACGACTTGTCATGCGATTTTGCGGTCCAAAATCGCGGGACAAGTCGCACTAGTGTGAATGGGGCCTAAGATGTTCCTGGAGTGGTGGAATGTATATGACAGTATGAAGGTGTTGTGCTGAAGGGACAGGAGTGAACAGTGATAGAGATGGTAAGTACTTGATAGGTTTGTTCAGGAGAGTACTAGATGGTATTAGGTAGAGTGCAGATAGGTTAGTAATCGAGTATGGTAACAGGTGGTAAGGACAGCAGATGACAATTACAGGATAGACTAACCCAGTGCAAGGATAGATGGTAGTAGACTCAAGAACTAGCAATCTATGTAGCAGTGCAGATGATAGATGGTGGTAGACTTAAGAGCAAGCAATCTATGTAACAGTGCAGATGATAGATGGTAGTAGACTCAAGAGCTAGCAATCTATGCAACAGTGCAGATGATAGATAGTGTAAGTAGGTTATGGAGGATTCCCCTGTGGGGTACTTATCACTAGCAAATGTTAGTAGTAGAGGGGTCCAGTAGAGAGGGGAAGATCCGGTAGTGAGATACAGGGATCAGTAGCGAGGTTCCGGTCTGCTCCAGGTAGAAGCAACCAGCTGGAGGTTCCGACAGCAAGACAGGCTTGAAAGCATGTGGATACACAAGGCAGGTTGAACGAACGATGTGAGTGAGAACGCCGGCGGTTGAAATAGCCGCTCTGCGGCGCTCAGCGATGACATCATCTTTCTTAAAGGTGTATGCGTACCACCTAGTAAGAAAGGTGGGACGCATATTTGGAAGGAAATAAATTATTAAGGGTACCAGAGGTACCAGAATCTTACATCGGGAAGCACTAGGAGCATCCACAAAACGGAGGTACCCAGTCAGGGTGTCAGTTGATCCATTACAGTGAGTATTCGTCTTCTTTTGCAAGAAAATTCAGGTTTAGTTTCAACTTTGCTTTAAGAGGTTAAAAGATACAGTATAAGAATGTCTAATCTGTAATTTGATGCCTTTTGGAGATTTTTCCATCTTTCCTTGGCTTCTTTATGCACATTAATACAAATTTTTACCTGGGGTGCCCAAACTTTCGATCCCCACTGTGTATATATATATATATATATAGATATATATATATATATATACTGTATATGACATAAAGTGAAAATAAAAATAAAAATAAAAAAAGTTTTTAAATTAAAAGCCGAATTTACTTTCTCTATCCCCTCATTTTAGCCACGGACTCAGCCCTGCGGTAAAATGCTAGCCCGCCACTGCCTCTGGAGGTGCTGTCCTGCATTTGGGGTGTCAGAGGGGTGCTACAGAACATTTTCAGCAAATGCAGAAAATACCAGTTGATCTTATCAGAAATACTGTGTCCTTGTCACTTCCTGTGAGCTGCGCCAAAGAATATTTTCCTAGCTATCATCTGTTAACTACCCCCTTATAATGGAGATGATGAGATATGGAAACATTTGGAGTCTATACCAGGGTGATAAACATGGCTTTCTCCATAGCAAGGTCCATAAAGACATGGATGAGCGAGTTTTGGGTGGAGGAATTTGACTGGCCTTCACAGAGTCCTGACCTCAGCCTGATAGAACACCTTTGGGATGAATTAGAGGGGAGACTGCAAGCCAGGCATTCTCATCCAACATCAGTGCCTGGCCTCACAAATGCGCTTCTGGAAGAATGGTCAAACATTCCCATAGACACACTCCTAGACCTTGTGGACAGAATTCCCAGAAGAGTTGAAGCTGTTATAGCTTCAAAGGGTGGGCCAACTCAATATTGAACCTCTATGAACTAAGACTGGGGTGCCTTTAAAGTTTATGCGCGTGTAAAGGCAGCTGTCCCAATACTTTTGGTAATATAGTGTAATTTTGGTTTTTTTGGGTATATATATATATATATATATATATATATATATATATATATATATATACACATATTAATTTCAGATTTCTGTTGTAAAATTAGTTGGTACTAAACACTACTGCAAGCAAAATTACAAGCATTCCAAAATTGTAAAAAATAGTGCACACAGTGGGACATGACTGCAGGTAAGCATGTGTTAACAAATCAACTTTTCAGCAGTGGTGGCCCATCCCCCTATCCATGCGTCCGGCCCCCCTAATCTACTTGCAGGGAGCCAGATGCATTGATTCCAATGGTTTTTTTTTTTTTTTTAAGCACGTGATTAGAGCCAGAGGCTTCAAAAAAAGGGTGGGCTCTGGGCGCAGAGCACTGTGCCCCAAGCCCACCCAGTTGTGTGACAATAGTGAATGAATATTGGCTATTGTCAAATGGATCCTCCTCCTGGCCAATCAGGAAGCGGGTCCTTAGACCCATTTCCCGATTGGCCGAAAGGAGAAGCCATGCCATTGGCCAAGGAGGAAGAGGAGGGAGTAGATGCAGGAGACTGAGGAGAAGCCTCCGCCGCCAGCTTTGCTGCCTGCCCTCCCCATGTTCACGGTGAGTGAGCCGCCGCCCGGGGGGGGGGGGTATGGTGTGGTTCGTCTGCCGCTTCCCCCCCACGGAGCACCAGCCGCCACTGCCTTTTAGCAGATTTTCTTGTAATTCAAATCAAAATGGACTGTTTATGAATGGAGACCTCTAACTGCCAGAAACATGTGGGTATATTTCAACATTTGTCAGTTTAAGCCCCGTAAACACGCTCCAAAAATCGGTTGATAGATTGTCTGTTTTTTTTTTTTTTTGCATGCTAGTCGCATATCGAAAAGGAAGAGTTTACTAACGTTACAAACATTCTCGTGTCACAGAAAAATTATTGGAAGTGATGTCATGTGCTGTAGTATCATACGAGACAAATTGTTGTGCTTGTCTAATCGGATAATCAGCTCTCGGAAGCCCTGTACTAACAACAGATTATCGTACGATCGCTATGAAAGCGGAATTCTTTGTTCGATTTTCAAATCGTGTGTACAGCCCTTAACCACTTCTGGACCGGAAGATTTTCCTGCTTAATGACCAGGCCATATTTTGCGATTCGGCACTGCGTTATTTTAATGAAAAATTGCATGGTCGTGTGACGCTGTACTTAAATTTTGGGTATAATAATGTATAATGTAGCCTTTAACATGTTCTGCTACCAATAAAACAACGATCTTTTGATCTAAGTGGGATTGTTATTGCTGATTTTGGGTGCTCCTTTAATTGACTACCACTAGAAACTTTGGAAACGGCCACTAGGCCGTATCTTATGGTAGCAGCCCAGACCCCTTAACAAGGGTCCACTGCCTTTTTTCTTCCAGTCGGGCCAGATTGATTGAGAGTTAATTTCCCCAAGTGGCCCTCTCTCACCTACCACCCACCCGTAGACCCTCTATCGAGCAGGTCAGTCCAGCGCAGCCATCAACTTTTAAGAAAAAACGAATCTTTGACATATAATTCCATCTCTACACATATAATTCCATCTCTACACCATACTCTGTAGTGGTGTTTATAGAAAGTTAAACACACTCAAGTGGCCTTGTTAAAAAATGAGCCCATTCCTGTGCTGTAAACCTTTATAAGTGGCAGTATTTTTCATCTATACATTAATGCCAGCCCTCAGCACTCATCCCCAATGTCTGAACAATATATGCTTCTCATCTTCTGCAAACATGCAATAGTGTCCTTAACCACTTCTGGACCGGAAGGATTTGCCCCCTTAACCACTTAAGCCCCGGAAGATTTTACCCCCTTCCTGACCAGGGCCTATTTTGCGATTCGGCACTGCGTGATTTCAACGGAAAATTGTGCGGTCATGCGATGCTGTACCTAAACGAATTTGACGTCCTTTTTTCCCCCACAAACAGAGCTTTCTTTTGGTGGTATTTGATCACCTGTGCGATTTTTTGATCATGCGCTATAAACAAAAAATAGCGTCAATTTTGCAAAAATAACCATATTTTTCACATTTTTTTATATGAAATTCCCCAAAAAAAATGTAAAAATCAAAATTTTTTAACATTTTAGGCCAATTTGTTTTATGCTTCATATGTTTCGTAAAAAAATATCGCAAAAAGCATATTTTGATTGGTTTGTGCAAAAGTTATTGCGTTTACTAAGGGAAAGATTTTTGTCATTTTTGTTGTTTTTTTTTTAACGAGTAATGGCGGCAATCTGCGATTTTTTTTGCGGGACTGCGACATTGCGGCAGACAGATCGGACCCTTGACTGACATTTTTGACACTTTTGGGGTTACCAGTGACATTACTACAGTAATCAGTGCTATACATATGCACTGTTATTGTAAAAATGACACTGGCAGGGAAGGGGTTAACTTTATTTGAGAAGGAGGGGTTAAGTGTGTCCCTAGGGGCGTGCTTCTAACTGTGATTGGATGTGGCTTGTGGTGTAAGAAGAGAGATCAACGGTCCTACATAGCAGAACCGTATGATCTCAATTCTTACACAGGGGAGAATGACAGGCGGCTTTGTTTACATTAGCCGCCTGCCTTTCTCCCGCTGTAACGGACAATCGCGAGTGCCCGGCGGACATGGTGCCCAGCAGCAATCGCAGCCGCTGGGCCCGCTGATTGGCTCCCCGTGTGGCAAATAGGTGCATGCACGCGCCCCCACTCGCGGTCCCGCAAAGCGACCTACATTAAGGGTATGTACTACTGGCGGTCGGCAAGTGTTTAAAATAAAACTGACACATTTTGTTCAGCTTTGGGGTGTGAAAGGACTCAGTAGAAGCTGCCATGTGGCCTCGGGTGGTCGACCTGAGGGACGGAGAGTCAGAGAGCAGCTGAACTCAGATGTCCTGCAGAGCTGAATGGAAGGGAAACACTGGAGAGGATCTGATTCTGCCTACAATGAGTACAGATCTGTGTCATGGGGCCTGTCCTGTGAGGGCCACCCCTTCTGCTAGAAGAGTTAGTGGACGGGTGTCAGTCAGGGAGATGCTAGAGAGTGTCCTGAAAATAATGTAATTGCATCAAGTCTGCTGCTAGAGAAAGCAAGAAGACCTAATTCTTCTGTACAAATGGCAGTAAGGTTAAAGCAGTGTGTCTGCTTCCACAAATAACCTGGTGAGGCCAAGTGAGAGTTGTCCTTATCTACTGTGATTAGTTCAAGTTGGAGTATCCCACTATTCCCTTCTCCCATCAAAGTTCCACAATAAATATCAAAAACCAAAACCCCTGGACTGGTATTTGAGTAACGAGCAACTGGGAGTAAGGATGGATGAATGAGGTGTCCGTCAGTGACTGCTGCAGGTAATCAGAGGGAGACCCAAGAAGTCATCACACATCAAGCCCTACGGGGACAGTGCTACACAAGGAAGATTTAAAATGCAGTGGGGTTGCACCCACAAGAGTTATTAACTCATTTTGTCAGGGGGAGGGGAGAAAAATTTTTACTTGATTCTCTGCTCTCCCAGCAGATTGCAGTCCCCCCACCCACCCCACCCGCTTGCCATTGACTGTCTTACAGTTTCATCATGTCTACGGACCCTGCTTTGGGCTTGATGACGCCAGGATCCTAGACCTGTAGAGCATGGGGGAGAAGAAGCTGCAGGGACCAGTCTAGCTGCAGGCAGGAGCAGCGAGTTGGGTAAAAAAAATATTTTTTTTCCCCCAATTAACCCTTGCAGTGCAGGCACAACCCCGCTGCAAGGGGAAATGTTTTAATTGCTTAGGGTTTAGTTGTTTAGGGCTTTTAGGGCTTGCTTGTACGGTGGATATGCAATGCAGTGCAGTGCAATGTGCAGCAACATAATTTATTGGCACATGCCAGTGTTGGAGTGTCATTCAGGATGAATGGCACTGCATCGCACCAACATATGTAACGTGCGTTGCGGTAAAGGGTGCAGTAACGCTCCTAATGTTTTAATTTTTTTTTGTTTTGCTTTAATTACTTCCCTATTGATTGCAATGCATATTTCCGACATATTCAGATATTCACCCAATTTTCAAGTAGATGCTGCCTCTTAGTTTTGCTCATATCTCCCCTTGCTTACCCAAATGATTAGTGATGGATTCAGTCAGTAACAGTGGCTCTCTGACTCCAGCAATGGGCCAATGGCAAATGATTGCTCGTATACTGAACTTACCTTGTCTGGTCACTAACTGGTATGGTCACACTGCAATCAACTGCCAGCATCCTGGACAATATTTTTAAAAACCAATTGCATTGTTCTGTATTACTTAAGTGCTATACTTGTATGAAAGCCACCATATTCTATACCTGCACCGAGATTCAGTCCTGAATTTTGGCCTAGGCCAACAAGGCCCAGGCCTAGGGCGGCACTTTGCAGGAGGGTGGCATAAAAGCCCCCCCGCCTCCACCTGAGACTCCATTGGCCACTGCTTGCTAGAGCCACCTGGCATCTAGCAAGCAGTGACCTCATGGCCATGACTCCCTGGACCTGCCCATAATTCAAAGTAATGGAGGATTTAACTTATTCCTCCTCTGCGCCTAGTGCTCCTAGGGCCCAAAGAGTCCCCCCTGGGCTGGCGACGGCAGGGTGCAAAGCAAAATCCGCTGCCTACTGCAGCCACTGCTGCCGAGCAGCGGCATCCTCACAGAGCAAGCGAGCGGGCAGGCCCGTTCTGGAGGCTGGCTAGAACCAGGAGCCGGGGAGGGAGAAAACCTCCACTGCCACGGCACCGCCCTGTCCTGAGCAGCAGCAGGCACAGCATTCCTGGTGCCTCCCAGAGCCTGCACTCCTTCTCAAAGCTCTTCTCTGCTCCCAGCTGGGACATCAACAGGAAGACAGGCTGACTGAGGGCCCAGAGGACGAGGAGGGGCGGGAGGTATGTTCATCACACACACCTACCCACAGACAGGGGGCACAGGAGGGACTGTAGGCAGGGCTAGGGGGTCTCCCACCCCCCTTCCTCTCCTCTTTCCCCCCTCACCCTCCCGCACCCCCTCTCACCCCCGCTCTCGTGAGATCTCAGGGGTTCATGCAGTCCTTCAATTTTGGAGGGAGTCACATCCATTAAACAGGAAGGGGTGGGGCAAATTTAGTCTTGCCTAGGGCAGCACAAATAGTATAGATGAGTGTTTATAACGTACAACCCCCCCTCCATTTTACATTAAGTCTCCATTTCACAAATCCATTTTAATCCCCATGAATAGGTCTCTGATCATTCCTAAATCAGCTTTACTGTCCTTGTACCAGGTTGCCTCTGAATGTCTGAATACCACTATTTCACTGCCAGAGAGGTGTGACTGAAATGAGAACTGTCTGTATTGCATCACCTACCCAATAAAATTACATTTTGCACTGCTATTTAGATTTTCCGGTGCAGGTTTAAAGTGATTTTAAACCTCTGAAATGGAAAGTGAACAAAGTATAGCACAGGCCCCAGACCAGGCTGGCTGATTTATTCCAGGCTCCATTCCCTATGAGGCACATGGCAGCCAGGCACACAGAAGTTCATACATCCTCCTGTCCATAGTCTTGAATAGACCTCCTGATCAGGTCCATCTGAAAAAAGAACAGGTGGCCTTACATAGGAGGGTTTGTTTCTTTTCTGTGTATAACCTGAGGCCAATCACTTCGCTGGGTATATGTAAGGGTTTACAACTACTTTAACTACTTCCGGTCCGCGCTATAGCCGAAAGACGGCTGCAGCGCGGACTCACATTTTCGGGAGGCCATCTTTAAATGGCCTCCCAGACACAGGCTCCCCACGCGCACCCGCGAGCGCGCATCGGGGAAAATCTGTGTTGGCCGTGTCCCTTGGACACAGCCAATCACAGATCGTGGTAAATGGCCAATCACAGCGGCCATTTACCACGTGATTGGGCCGTGCGATGAGAGATGATCTCATATGGAAACATATGAGATCATCTCTCATCGCCAGTGCTCCTTCCTCACACAGAGACTGCGTGTGAGGAAGGAGCAGAGATGATCAGCCGCCGAGGACACAGAAGAATGTAATCAGGGCACTGATCACCAGTGCCCTGATTACACAAGGTAAAAAACATACACAAAGTGCCCACCATCAGTGCCCGCCATCAGTGCCCCCATCAGTGCCCACAATCAGTGCCCATAGTGCTGCCAGTCAGTGCCCATCAGTGCCTGCTCATCTAGGCACTGATGAGCACTGACTGGCAGCACTATGGGCACTGAGTGTGGGCACTGATGGTGCTGCCCATCAGTGCTCATCAGTGCCGCCCATCAGTGCTCATCAGTGCCACCCGTCAGTGTCCATCAGTGCCATCCGCCAGTGCCCATCAGTGCTGCCCATCAGTGCCGCCTCTCAGTGCCCAGCAGTGCCACCTCTCAGTGCCACCTCACAGTGCCCAGCAGTGCCACCTCTCAGTGCCCAGCAGTGCCGCCTATCAGTGCTCATCATTCCCGCCTATCAGTGCTCATCAGTGCCGCCTATCAGTGCCACCTATCAGTGTTCATCAGTGCGGCATATTAGTACCTCCTCATCAGTGCCCATAAGTGCCACCTCATCAGTGCCCATAAGTGCCACCTCATCAGTGCCCATCAGTGCAGCCTATCAGTGCCCATCAGTGCCGCCTCATCAGCGCACATCAGTGAAGGAGAAAAATGTATTTATTTTCAAAATTTACTCGCAGAAAATAAGAAAAACTTTTTTTTTCAAAATTTTCTGTCTTTTTTCATTTTTTTTGTAAAAAATAAAAACCCCAGAGGTGATTAAATACCACCAAAAGAAAGCTCTATTTGTGTGAAAAAAATGATAAAAATGTCGTATGGGTACAGTGTAGCATGACCGCGCAATTGTCATTCAAAGTGTGAGAGCACTGAAAGCTAAAAATTGGTCTGGATGGGAAGGGGGTTTAAGTGCACGGTAGGCAAGTGGTTAAACCGAACTCCAGGCAAACAACTAAATACACAGATAAAATACCTGTAAGGGAGCTTAAACTCAGTTTTGTAATAAATGTTTGATATTTTGCCATAATTTGTACATGGCCTATCCTCTTCTTGGTACCGGTATAGTCCTACTACCCCCTTTTTTCTCCCCTCTCTCTTTTGCTTATGATAAAATATGGATGAGGTTTTTTCTTTTGTCTGTAGGGTAGCTGTCAAAATGATTTGTATAACTGTACATCCAGTCCTGACAGCTATGTCACACAGCCCTGCCTGACTTGGCAGGGGATCTGATCTTTCTCTGCTGCTGTTTCATTTTCACATATAGTTCTCTCCACCACCCTGTCCAATGACGGAAAAGTAGCACACCAATGAGCCAGTCTCTCTGCAGTCCCCACCTATCAGCATGCCCCTTGTAGTGCAACACACTTAATATGCTCCTTGTGCTGCTGGAACTGTAAGATGCTGATTGTTAAGGGGGTTCTTTAACTAGTTACTGCAGCAGGCAGCCCCTCCTGCGCAAACTGACGTAGACTTACGTTGGTCGCGCGCCTGCAACTAGGGGGTGGTGCTCTCCCACCCCAACTTGGCAGCCAGGACACAGATGCACGGGGCAGGTGACTTTGATTGTCGCCTGACACCCGCGATCGCTCCCCGCTTAGAGAGAAGAACGGTCAGCTGTTGTAAACACAGCTGAGCGTTCTTCTCTCTGGAATGATCACAGAGTGCCTGTAATCCTTCTATATAGGATCACAAGTCTCTATGGTCATTCCATAAGTCCCGCCCCCATACAGTTAGAAACTTGCCCCTAGGTACACATTTAACCCCTTGATCACCCACTGTGTTAACCCCTTCCCTGCCAGTGTCATTACTGCAGTAACAGTTCATATTTTAGCACTGATTACTGTAGTAATGTCACTGGTCCCCCCAAAAGTGTCAAAAATGTCATTGTCCGCCGCAATGTCGCTGTCCCACTAAAAATCGCAGATTGCCACCATTACTATTTAAAAAAAATATATATATATAAAAATGACATAAATCTTTACCGTAGTTTGTAGACGCGATAACTTTTGCGAAAGCCAATCAAAATACTCTTATTGCGATTTTTTTTTACCAAAAATATGTAGCAGACAACAAATTGGCCTAAAATATTAAAAATTTTTGATTTGTAAAAATTTTTTTGGGAATGTTATATAGCAGAATGTGTAAAAATATATTTTTTTTTTTTTTCAGAATTGTCACTTTTTTTGTTTAAAGTGCAAAAAATAAAAATCGCAGAGGTGATCAAATACCACCAAAAGAAAGCTCTATTTGTGGGGAAAAAAAAGGACATCAATTTTATTTAGGTACAGCGTCGCACGACCGAGCAATTGTCCGTTAAATTAACACAGTGCCAAATAGCAAAAAATGGCCTGGTCATTAAGGGGGAAAATCTTCCGGTCCAGAAGTGGTTAAACAGATGTAAGCTGAAGTAGTAACTTCCATCAATTTTTTTTTATATCACAAAGCAACAAACAAAACAACAATTAGCCAAGATTGCAGCCCAAGGCATGGCTGTCTTCCCACATCCTGGGATGGGCATTTATACATAGGGCTTCTCAGTCAGTAAACATAAAGTAATACAACATAAAACATCAACACAGGATAAAAAGTAACACAGTATCTACAATATGTACAAACACTGATATGTATAAAATAAATATCTCACAAGCAACTCAAGAAAATTATACTTTTTAAATGATTTTCCAATCTGCCAATGTGTAATGAGCACCAGATAACCCTTTTCAGTGCAGGAGTCAGAAATCAAAGCCATTTCAATTATAAAGTAGAACTATAGGCAAAACATTTTTCCTGTTGCCTCCATGGCAGCATACAGGTGATAGATCTCCACCTCGACTCCTCCCTCTGGACTAGTGAATAGTATAAAAGAAAGGCATAGCCCCCTGTCCCATCATTCTCCTTTTTTCCTCATACCTCATACCTCTTGACTGGTGAAGAGTAGCAGTACATCCATACCTCTGCCTCTGGCAGCTTCTGCTGGGTTCAGCCTCTCCCGTACACAATCCCTGTTCTTGGGCCGCTAATAAGACTGGGAACCTCTTCTGTGGATCTTTTGGGGTTTTTTGTGCAGACTTTCCTCACAAGAACGCATTCTGCTACTGTATAGTTTGATGATTGACAGGTGGATTCGCAAAAGGATCAGCTTCCAAAAGCTTGGCCTGCTTTGTCTCTTTCCTTTTCCTTCCTTTTCCCCTTTAAATTTTGTGCGCATGCGTGGCACACTACAGCTTGGCTGAATTTGGTTTTCAGGACTGCAGTGTGCCTTTTTTGGAGGGGGTGGGCATTGGTTCCTTTTTTTTTTGAAGAGCTGGTTCCTCTGTATACCTCCATATCACTAGCTTTTTCCCTAACGCTCAGATCTTTGGTGCTCGGTGGGCTTGGGGCAATGAACATGCACGCCCCGAATGTGTCCCTGCTGGCGGTCGCACCCCTGGTCCTCGTGCTAGTGGGCGTTCTGGGCGGTGTGACGTGCTTGTGCATTGCGCCACTTCTGGTTTAGCTGGAGATGCAGCTCATACGCAGGTGCATGTGCTGTTGCCTGATTGGCTGGCGGCCATTTTGAAAATGGGGAAACTGTGGGTTTTTTCCCTCTCTTGCCTGCGCTGACCCCAATTAAAGGGGGTGGCCCCTTGGGTTAACCCCCACCTTTTTACTATATAAAAGCTAGGGTCTTTAGTGGTTCATGGCTGTCATAGGTGGTCAGCCGTGCCCTGCAATTCCTTTTTCTCCCTAGCTTAGTGGTATTCATGTTTCTGACAAACACATTTTTTCTTTTTCCTTTTTAAATGGCACTTCTTCTGCCAGCTTTTGCTTATCTCTGCTCTCTATATCTTATAATAGAAATGTGGCGCTAATCAAATAAAATAATCTCATATATTGTCCATATATAAGGAAATATCACAGTCCATAAGTGTGTTCAATATGCACACAAGTGAAAGTGTCCGCAAAGCCCAGAGAACCACCACCAGGGAGCTGTTCACACTGTCTCTTACCAGAACTAAATGACTCTCATCACAGAAGTCATAACAGGCACAACAGATCACTCTTATGGCAAGGTCCTCCTTTCCCTCCTCAGGAATGGCATACGGTCCCCTTTAACTCCACCAGTGAACTCCACCAGTAAGCTCAAAAAATATAAAGAGTACTCCACATAGTGTAATAAAGTCTGGTAGTTTTATTAGCGCAAAAACATAAAAACACACTTACAGAATAGCAGATAAAGTGCAGCGTCTTGATATCTCTCTCTCAATGGTCGGTAATCGCCATAGCAAACCAACAAAATGGCCGCCGCGTCTCCTCCACGTGTAGCGTGCGCCGCCGTAAGCTCCACCTGACGAGTTTCGTCATAGGCTGACTTCGTCAAAGGGTGTGGTCCTACGGCGGCGACGCTATATATAGCATTTGAAGCTGATCCTCCTGCTTAATCCCACCATGAGCCATTCATCACGCAACCAAGATCCTCCCACCTGATATGAGACCAACCGTACGTGAATATAAAAAAAAAAAAGAAAAAGAAAAAAAGAGTGCACATCCTTTTTGTTGCAGCCCTGCTCACTCCAAGAGGTCTAGAAAATCCTGAAGACACTGTGATGACTACAGTCCAGAACGCAGGTCCCATTCTTCACGCCATAGGTCATCGGAGAGGTCACGGTCACGACGACAGTATCGTTTGCCCTCTCCTCCATCTCATTTGTCAAAGATGAAATGCTGGGTGTGTGGCACTGTTCTTTTACCCGATAAATTAGTCTGCAAGGTCTGTTGTAGGGACTATGCGGCCAACCGCAAGCTGGAGAGTCAGCAAGTTGTCGACTTACTTAAACAAATTATGAAGGATTCCTCCACAGAGTTGGCTGCCCTAGTTCCTGCTCAGCCAATCCCTCAAGTGGCTCAAGTACAGGATGCAGATCCCAATACTTCAGGCCCCTCAGCGGTTAGTACACCTCCGGAGGAATCCTCAGAGGATTTGGACCCTTCTGGGTTCAGTTATTCTCTGGTGCAACCTTTTGCTCCAAGACAAGTAGTCGAGACTGCGATCGCCTGGGAGGACCCAGAGGAGTCACCTTAAAAGACCAAGAGATATTTCCTATTCCTTAAGAGGAAGCAGATTGTATTCCCTTTAATGGGGGAAATCAGGGAGATAATCAAGGACAAATGAAAAAAGACAGATAAGAAGCTTTCCTTGGCCAGCTTAACAAATTGTATCCCTTAGCGGAATCGGAAATGCAGTCACTGAACTCTATGCCAGTGGTGGATGCAGCGGTAGTACGTCTTACTAAGAATATTACTCTCCCCATGGAGGACTCCACTTCCTTCAAGGACCCGTTGGATAGACGGATCGACCTAGATCTAGAGAGGGGTTACTTAGCTGCAGGAGTAGCTTGTAAACCAGCCATTGCTCTTACCTCTGTGTCAAATGCCATCAGAGCCTTGACGGATAATATCGAACAGCCTTACACCAGGATGTCCCTAGGGACGACATAATTAAGCCTTTAAAAGAACTTAAATTGTCAGCAGACTTTGACGAGAAGCGACCATTGACACAATTCGTTGTTCAGCAAGATCCATGCTGCATTCAGTTATGGCAAAGAGAGCCTTATGGCTGAAGCCCTGGACAGCCAAACTAGTATCAAAACAGAACTGGTGCAAGATCCCATTTGAATAAAAAGCATTGTTCGGCAACAAGCTAGACAAGGCTATTTCCAGAGTAACAGGGGGCAAATCTGGCTTGCTGCCACAAGACAGAAGGGTACAAATCAAGAGCCTATTCGTCTAGATTTTGTCAGTCAAACTCAAGGGACTTCAGGCAGTCAGGGTAATTAAGGGACAGCAGAAGATCCTGGAAGGACACCCAGGCCTCCTTTTTGAACACTTACCACTCCCCAGGAGGTGACAAAACCTTTTTGACACCAGGAGAGCTGAGACACTTCCAGTAGGGGCCAGGCTAAGGTAATATATGCCAGTCTGGGCTACCCATTGCCAGGACCCTTGGGTTCTGTCAACAATTCAGTTGGGACAGTTTTGGGATTTCTCTCACCCTCCTCCTCAAGCATCTTTCAAAAGGACGGAAATTCCAATCTCTCCGCTAAAAGCCTTGGCATTAACACAATTCATGACATCACTTCAGCTCCAAGGGTTAGCCGTGCCAGTCCCCTTAGCATAACGCTTCACAGGTTTCTATTCCACCCTTTTTCTGGTTCAGAAAAAGACAGGTGGTTGTAGACCTGTGATAGATCTAAAAAAGCTCAACCGCTACATCAACCTTGGGAGTTTCAAGATGGAATCCCTGCAGAGAATTATTCAGGTAGTCCAACCAGGTTAATCTCAGTCGATCTGCAAGACGCCTACCTGCATGTCCCAATTCTCCTTTCATTCCAGAAGTACTTGAGGTTTGCGGTGGGAAAGGTCCACCTACAGTTCCAAGCTCTGCCTTTTGGTCTCTGCACCTCTCCCTTGGTATTCACAAAGCTACTAATATCAATTCTAGCTCCCTTGCGAGAGAAAGGGCTGAGGATATACCATTACCTAGACAATATCCTCCTCCTAGCAAATGATCTGATCAACTCATAATCCACACCAGGATATTTTTGCAGTCTCTGACATAACTGGGGTGGCTAATAAACTTCGACAAGAGCAAACTATTGCCTATGTAGCAGATGATCTATCTGGGTGCAATGTTCGACACACAACTGGGGACAGTGTCATTACCACCGCCGTCATTCAGAGGATGATCAGAGTTGTCCAGAGTTCTCATCTGATGGATTCACAATGCCTGAGTCTCATAGGCATGATGTCCTCATACATACCCCAAATTCCTTGGTCCCACTGACATTTGAGGTACTTCCAGACAGGTTTCTTGGCACAATGGAGGATAGCGACTCTGTCAGAAGATCCTACTAATAGGAATAATGCGCAGAAGCCTGCACTGCTGGACAGATCTTAAGAATCTTTCCAAACCTCGTCACCTGGGTTCCGTCTCTTGGACCATATTTACATCCGATATAAGCGGGCAAGGCTGGGAAGCCCCTTGCGGGGAAACCAGACTACAAGGAAGATGGTCTTGTCCCACCGAGAGAGTGGTTTCTAATATTCTGGAAATGAGAGCTGCATTCCTAGCACTAACTTCATTGGCACCTCAGGTCAGAGGACAAAGGGTACTGCTCTGTTTAGACAACAGGGCAGCGGTTGCATATCTGCAAAAACAAGGAGGCACTCGCAGTACAACACTCTTCAGGAGAGCCAATTATGCTCTGGGTGGAAAGGAACTTTCTGGACCTCAGGGCGGTGTATCAAACACAGAGGTGGACATGTTGTGGACAACAAAGAGTGTGCCCTTCATCCCCACATATTTCACCAGATTGTCAGCCTTTGGGATCCCCCTCAAGTGGATATTTTTTGGCCACCCCAGAAGATGCCAAACTAACCAGATTCTTTTCTCGTCTCCCACATCCACAAGCGGAGGTGGTGGATGCTCTGTCATGCCACTGGAATTTCTCCACAGCATATGCTTTTCCCCCTCTGCCACTAATAATGCAATTCCTCCTGAGGCTTCTCAGAGAGTCAGTGCAGGTGTTGCCAATTCTACCATTCTGGCTGAAGAGGCCATGGGTCCCCCTAGCCATGCGCCTTAGTTTGAGTCCTCCAATAAAGCTTCCTCTTTTCCCTCAACTTCTGTCTCAGGACAAATTAACTCATCCGAATCTTCAGAAGTTGGAGCTTTGAGTTTGGAGATTGAGAGGCGAAGGTTTGAGTCCATAGGCTGCTCCCCAGGAGTTATATCTATCCTTCTAAGGGTCAGAAAGCCTACAACAAATGCAGTATATGCAAAAATCTGGAACAAATTCTTATCATTCACTTTTGGGAATGATTTTGATCCAATCTCCCCCTCCACATCTAATGTTTTGGGGTTCCTTCAGATGGGTCTAGATTTAGGGCTTGGCCTGAGCTCCCTCAAGGTACAGGTGGCAGCAATATTTGCTGCAACCAATAGGAGATGGCCAGAGGACCCTCTGGTGATCACTTTCCTCAGAGGAGTGTTGAAGATCTGTCCACCCATCAGACGCCATTTTCCTGAATGGGACCTGTCCATCGTTCTCGAGGTTCTGTCCAGCCATCCATTTTCTCCTATAGAGCAAGTGACAATCTGGAATCTAACGCTGATGACTGCATTCCTCTTTGCCATTCCATCCGGCAGGAGAATCTCGCAACTTCACTCCTTAGGTATAGGTGATGATCATATCTCCTTCTTCCCAGACAGGGTGGAGCTTTGTCCCTTTCATGGATTCACACCCAAGGTCACAACTTCAAGTCACCTGCTGGAACCCTGGGCTTTACCAGTATTTACAGACTTAGAATCAGAGTCCTTTCACGACCTGGACATCTCTATGGTACTCAGAGCCTACTTGGAGGCCACTAAATCATTCAGAAACTCAGAGGTTATTAGTTATCCCTTTCAGTATAAACAAGGGCAAGGAAGCTTCCATCAGAACCCTGGCATCTTGGGTTGTAAAACTAATTTGGAAGGTCTACAAGACAAGAAACATGGATCTCCCTTCCCAGGGGAATGCTCATTCAACCAGGGAAGTCTCAGGTTCTTGAGCAGCGAGGGCTAATGTTCCCTTGGAAACAGTTTGCAGGGTTGCCACCTGGTCTTCTCATCATACGTTTTTCAGGCACTACCGCATTGATCCGGGGGCCCTCACAACTGTGGAGTTTGGGAGAAGGACAGTTTAGGCTGCTATGTCCTTATCTAATTAAAATACTTATTATTAACATTATCCCACCCATGTGAGTTATTTATCACCTGTATGTTGTCATGAAGGGCACCAGGAAAACCAAAAATTGTATCATACTTACCATAATTTTTCTTTCCTGGTGCCTATCCATGGCAACATACGCTCCCACCAGGGGCGTAACTACAGGGGTTGCAGGGGTTGCAATCGCAACTGGGCCCCATGCTCAAGGGGGCCCATGTGGCTCCCCTGTACACCTGAATAGGAGGGGCAGCATGTAGAGAAATCACTGTCCTCCTTTTTCCTTCTGTAGCTGCAGGAGAAAAATGGAGGAGATTGGTTCCTCTGTATGCTGCCCCCCGCCACTTCTCCTATCCAGTATACTTGTGTTCTGCTGTCTCTGGGCCCCTGTGTGCTCCCCTGTGTGCCCCCTTCTGTGCTGCCCCCCCTTCAGAATTCTCCCTTCCCTCTCCTGCCGGCTGCTGCAGGGGATGTGTCACAGTAGAGAACCCGGAAGGGGTCGGTAAATATGTAATTTACAAGCTCCTTCCTTTTCTGAATGGACAGAGTCATAGTCAGTGACATTGTAAAAAAATTAAATAAAATGATAAAAATAATACAATTAAAATACCAAAAAAAACCTACTCCCCACAGTGGGTGATCTTCCAGGATCGCAAAGGTCACACTTGCGACAGGGCCCTGGCATTCCACCACCGTGGGGAGGCCCCAAGATGGCAGGAAGGGGGCCCACTGCAGAACTTGTGAAAGGGTCCCGCTGCGGGACCGTAATAAAGGGTCCCGCAACTAGAGTAAAGGGCCCCAGGGCGCCAGCGGTCCAGGGGGCCCTTCATGGTTTCTTGCACCGGGGCCCTGAAGGTTCTAGTTACGCCTCTGGCTCCCACCCTTGGTATTCTATATTACAGAGACAGGTGGGACAGGGGGCTATGCCTTTCTTTTATGCTTTTCACTAGTCCTGAGGGAGGAGTCGAGGCGGAGCTCTATCACCTGTATGCTGCTATGGATAGGCACCAGGAAAGGAAAATTACGGTAAGTATTTTTTGTTTTTTTGTTTTAGATGGAGTGCAGATTAGAACAGTTATCAGTTTTTATTGCTGTCTGTGCTCCCATTAAGGAGCTACAACCCTCTCTATTTGTCCTGTTTACCATTATCATTAAAAAAAGAAAGGAAAGAAAATCACAAAATTTGGGCTGTCCTAGTCATAAGTAATAGAGGGGAAATCTTCCAATGGGTACACTTGTTCTAGTCCCCAAGTAAATCACTTGATCTGTTTGGATATGGGAGAGGGAAATGAAGGGAAATCCCTGCAATGGGACACAGATGGTGAATAAAATCTGACAGGGGTTATAATCCTCCCTTACTCTATCCAAAATGAAAAAGAAAAAGTTTTGCCTATAGTTCTACTTTAATGTTTATTTGCCTGTGATATGAGGAGAACAAGGGAAGGAGCGAAGGAAGAAGTTTTGCTGGTCATCATAGCAATGAAAAGAAAAAAATGGAAAAAGAAAGGAAAGTCTAAATAGCACAGGTATTATTAAACCAAGCTCTTAACCCTTTCGCTGCCACTGACATATGACATACACTGGCAGCCAGAGGCGGCTCTAGGCTTTGTGAGGCCTAAGGCAAACCTTGGACATGAGGCCCCACTCACGCCCATAATGGGAAAAATAATTCAAGCGATAAAAATTAACTGTATAAATTGCATATATTAAGAGTCTTAACCTTTGTACTATGAATTCACAGTTTCTAGAATTTTCTCTAACCAATTCTTCTTTAATGAAAGATCATTAAACATCGGGTATGTATCTATATATATATGTCTGCTCTTACATCACAGTCCCCAGCATTTCCCTATAGGTCACGATTCCCTGAGTCCCTCCTTACATCAGAGTTCAGTGTCCCCCCTTACATAAGAGTTCTCTTTTAAATCAGATTCCCCCAGCATCTCCCCCTTACATCCGAGTCCACAGAATTCCTCTTTACATTAGAATCCCCCTCTTAAATCAAATTTCACAGAGGCCCCTTTACATCAGAGTCTCCAGAGTTTCCCCCTTACACTGTCAGAGGGAACTCTGAAGAATCTGATGTAAGAGGAGTTCTGGGAACCCTGATTTAGGGGGAATGTTGGGGACTTTGAAGTAAGGGGAGTTCTGGGAACCCTAATTTGAGGGGGAAACCTGGGGACTCTGGTGTAAAAGGGAACTCTGTGGTCACCAAAGCTCCCCCTTGCATGAAAGTTTCCAGAGACCCCCCTTACACTTCCCCTTCCTCAGTCCACCACAGTCTAGAGCATGACAAGTCCCACTGCAGAAGGCTGCCATACCCGAATCCCCACAGAGGGCACTGTAAATTTCAGTATAGTGCACTGCCATTCCTCCCTGAGGAATGGAAGCCTGCTATGCTTGGACTTGTACTGCTTTCTGTAAGGGACTGAGGAACTACTGCCTGCTATGCTAAGACTTGTAGTGCCCTCTGTGGGGACTAAGGCATGGCAGCCTGCTATTCTGGAACTTGTAGTGCCCTCTGTGAGGGACTGAGGATTCCTCAGTCCTCCACATTCTAGGGCACTTTAAGTCCCAGCATAGTAGGCTGTCATTCCTCAGTCCCTCACAGCTGGGGAAAAAACAAAGTACAACTCCAACCAAAACTACCAATAATGTACAGCGTCCATATGCCATACATGTCACAGCCCCGCTACCCCTCACCTTCCACCTCGGGTGCTGTCATTGTGTAGGGCAAAGGGCTCCAGCTCCACCATGTTTGGCTTTGATGTCAGATATGCAGGACTGGCTCAGCTCCACTCTCTTCCCTGGCAACTGACTCTGGCATCATGGGGGGCCTCTCCTCCTCCCCCAGCCACCCAGGGGCACTCTCCTTCTCCCCCAGCCACCCAGGGGCCCACTTCTTATTCCCCAGCCACGCAGGGGCCCCTCTCCTTTTCCTCCAGCCACCCAGGGGCCCTCTCCTTCTTCTCCTCCAGCCACCCAGGGGCCCTCTCCTTCTTTTCCTCCAGCCACCCAGGGTCCCTCTCCTTCTCCTCCTCCAGCCACCCAGGGTCCCTCTCCTTCTCCTCATCCAGTCACCCAGGGTCCCTCTCCTTCTCCTCCAGCCACCCAGGGTCCCTCTCCTTCTCCTCCTCCAGTCACCCAGGGTCCCTCTCCTTCTCCTCCTCCAGCCACCTCAGGGCCCACTCCTTCTCCTCCAGCCACCCAGGGGCCCTCTGCTTCTCCAGCCACCCAGGGGCCCTCTCCTTCTCCCCCAGCCACCCAGGGGCCCTCTCCTTCTCCCCCAGCCATCCAGGGGCCCTCTCCTTCTCCCCCAGCTACCCAGGGGCCCTCTCCTTCTCCCCCAGCTACCCAGGGGCCCTCTCCTTCTCCCCCAGCTACCCAGGGGCCCTCTCCTTCTCCCCCAGCTACCCAGGGGCCCTCTCCTTCTCCCCCAGCCACCCAGGGGCCATCTTCTTCTTCCCCAGCCACCAAGGGCCATCTCCTTCTCCCCCAGCCACCCAGGGGCCATCTCCTTCTCCCCCAGCCACCCAGGAGCCCTCTCCTCCTCCCTCAGCCACCCAGGGGCCCTCTCCTTCTCCCTCAGCCACCCAGGTGCCATCTCCTTCTCCTTCAGCCACCCAGGGGCTCTTTCCTCTTCCCCTAGCCACCAAGGGGCCCTCTCCTTTTCCCCTAGCCACCCAGGGGCCCTCTCCTTCTCCTCCAGCCACCCAGGGTCCCTCTCCTTCTCCTCCTCCAGTCACCCAGGGTCCCTCTCCTTCTCCTCCTCCAGCCACCTCAGGGCCCACTCCTTCTCCTCCAGCCACCCAGGGGCCCTCTGCTTCTCCAGCCACCCAGGGGCCCTCTCCTTCTCCCCCAGCCACCCAGGGGCCCTCTCCTTCTCCCCCAGCCATCCAGGGGCCCTCTCCTTCTCCCCCAGCTACCCAGGGGCCCTCTCCTTCTCCCCCAGCTACCCAGGGGCCCTCTCCTTCTCCCCCAGCTACCCAGGGGCCCTCTCCTTCTCCCCCAGCCACCCAGGGGCCATCTTCTTCTTCCCCATCCACCAAGGGCCATCTCCTTCTCCCCCAGCCACCCAGGGGCCATCTCCTTCTCCCCCAGCCACCCAGGAGCCCTCTCCTCCTCCCTCAGCCACCCAGGGGCCCTCTCCTTCTCCCTCAGCCACCCAGGTGCCATCTCCTTCTCCTTCAGCCACCCAGGGGCTCTTTCCTCTTCCCCTAGCCACCAAGGGGCCCTCTCCTTTTCCCCTAGCCACCCAGGGGTCCTCTCCTTTTCCCCTAGCCACCCAAGGGCCCTTTCCTTTTCCCCTAGCCACCCAGGGGCCCTTTCCTTTTCCCCTAGCCACCCAGGGGCCCTTTCCTTTTCCCCTAGCCACCCAGGGGCCCTCTCCTTTTCCCCTAGCCACCCAGGGGCCCTCTCCTTTTCCCCTAGCCACCCAGGGGCCCTCTCCTTTTCCCCTAGCCACCCAGGGACCCTCTCCTTTTCCCCTAGCCACCCAGGGACCCTCTCCTTCTCTTCCAGCCACCCTCTACTCCCCCAGCCACCCAGGGCCTTCTTCTTCTCCTCCACCAACCATTCTAAGACTCTTCCAACTTCCCTGGGGCTACTCACCCCCTTTGCGTAGTAGACACCACAAATCTATGACCAGCCTGCAGAGTGACAAGTCGGGGCCTGGTTACCTGTATGTTCCTGGGCCAGGGCAGAGCTCTCCTCCCAGAGCAACAACCGATGATAGCAGAGTGAGCTGAACGGGCAGTCACTTCCTACTGATGCAGGTACACGCCCACATATTTCCTCCACATATTAGGATTACATGATCAGACGGCCAATCCCCAGGCAGAGAAGGTGGGGTAAGTGTCAGCGGACAACAGATACCTGGCAGCCGCAGTGAAGGGACTGCAGCACACTGCTGCAACTTTTATATCCGAGGATTTAAAACAATCTTTACTTGGGAGATTTCCCTGACTGCGCCCTTCTAAATGTTGTCGCTCCGCCACTGGCCACGAGGCCCCTGTAGGTGCGAGGCCTTAGGCGACCGCCTAATTTGCCTAATTAGAGAGCCGCCTATGCTGGCAGCAGGAGAGCAGTGCATGCACATCACAAGCTGACTGTTGACTATAAGGTGGAATCAACTGGGCGCCTGTACAGCCACCCAAACACTTCCAACGCAGTAGCCTTGGTAAGAAGCCACAAATTGCGACTAGTGCGAATGGCTCTATGCCTCTGGCTGCCAAGGACAGCTGTGTAGATGGGTGTCTGGCATTGGGATGCACGGTGTCACTGAACCTTTAGTGGTGGAGCAGATAGATCTGAAGACTACTGCTTGTATGAGGCTGGATTGCTGGATCTCACTGCAGCTGCAAGCAGGACAGTGACTCTGTACTGACCTCTCAGATGTTCCCGGGCCCAGAAAGCAAGCCTGCCAGTTACAGTCAAATTTATAGACTCTCCCAGGATCCCCTGTGGTTCCAGAACACTAGGATTTGTAGTCCAAGACCGGCTTGACTCCTCAGTAGTTAGCTGTTAAAGTACCAGTCCCAAGACTCTTTGCTGAAAATCAGGAAGGGCGATCTCCCTCTAGAGCAGTGGCCTCCAAACTGCGGCCCTTTGCTTGCTTTTACCTGGTCCTTGGGGCACCATTTCATCCATCCATCCATTGATACCACTGGAACAATGGGGCATAATTCCCCCCCACTGACCCCAATGAGGGAGCACAATTCCTGCCACCCATCCACCCACCAATAATGGGGCAAAATTCCCCACTTCAGGTGCCACTCTTCCACAGCTTCACTGCAGTTGGAGAGGAAGTCAAGAGAAACATAGTTCCTATATGGTTTTCAGGATTATTGGGGGATTATTGGGGAAAGAGATCAAATTAGATGACCCATGTGACTCTAGCAGCCATCTTGGGTCAGGCGGAGCCTATTTAAGGCCCTGGTTCCCAGGCCTGGCACATATTCTGCAAGTTGGTAGAGTAGGGACAGGTACCCCGCCAGGTAGGGATAGAACGAGCAAGTGGGAAAGGTTGCTGACGAGGAGGGAAAGAGTAGAACTTGCAACTTCTCTGGACATCTTCCTGCTTTGACACAAGATGGTCAGACCGCATTCTGATGTTAGTATGGCTGAATCCTCCTCTCAATACGCTTTTGGTCTGTGAGTGTTACCATTTGGGCTGCCTTCCCAACGGGTTATTTGTGAACCGTCTTTGCATTATTTCAATACAAGTTCTTTCATTGCACGGGGACTGTGTGTTATTCCCACTGCACCGTGCTGAACCTCACCTGCTTGCATTATATCGCTTAACTAAACAATTAAACCCCAAATGCATAATTCTAATCTTAAAGCCAAATTTTAGTCAGGAACACCGTCTAACTTTTGGACAGAAAGGAAAAAAATTGGTTAGAACTTCTATTGAATCTTTATCTCTCCTGAGATTTTCTCTCACTTCTGCTCTGACCTTCAAACAAGATATGAGGGGGAAATAAAACCTGACAGAAGATCAACCTTTTGAATCTGAACCTGCCAGTTGAAATATAAAGTGATTACCGGTGAAAGAGTTTTCAATGTACCCTGGTTAAAAGAGACCAAGTACAGCAGATGAGACGTCCAAACAAATGTGTCCAGGCTATGAATATTTACATAATTCAAACAAAGAGGATATAAACTTTAAAACAAATAAACCGAAGATTAAGGACATAACTTTTCTTTATAAGTGATGACTGATTTTGTGCTAAAAGACAAATGTCAATCTATTAAAAAATGGGAAGCTGAACTATCCCATGACTTTTCTTTGGAATAATGGCAAATAGCGATAAATATTAACAATAAAGCTTCATTCTACATTAATCACTGGAAAATATCATAAAAAATACTACATAAATGGCATTTAACGCCATAAAGACTTTCAAAGATGTTTCCATCGTCTTCCCCACTCTGTTGGAGACGAAATGATCAAACAGCAAATGTACTTTATATTTTTTGCTATTGTAAAAATATATGCCATTTTTGAAACTCAAAAGTTTAAAATTTTCTAGCATTTCTTATAGGTTCTTTAACCACTTTAAGACTCCCTTAATGACCAGGCCCTATTTTGCGATTCAGCACTGTGTTACTTTAATGGACAATTGCGTGACCGTGCGATGCTGTACCCAAATAAAATTGACGTCCTTTTCTTCCCAAAAATATAGCTTTCTTTTGGTGGTATTTGATCACCTGTGCGATTTTTATTTTTTGCGCTATAAAAAAAAAAAAAACGTCAATTTTGAAAAAAAAAAAAACAATATTTTTCACATTCTGCTATATGACATTCTCAAAACAAAATGTAAAAATCAAAATTTTTAAACATTTTAGGCCAATTTGTTTTTTGCTACATATTTTTGGTAAAAAATATCGCAATAAGCGTATTTTGATTGATTTGCGCAAGTTATCACATCTACTAACTACGGGAAATATTTATGTCATTTTTTTTTTTTTTTACTAGTAATGGCGGCAATCTGCATTTTTTTTCAGGACTGTCATTTTGGCGGACAGATCGGACCCCTAACTGACATTTTTGACACTTTTGGGGGGACCAGTGACATTACTACAGTAATCAGTGCTAAAAATATGCACTGTTACTGTAATAATGACACTGGCAGGGAAGGGGTTAACCCTGTAGGTGATCAAGGGGTTAAATGTGAGCCTAAGGGAGTGATTCTAACTGTGGGGGGGGGGGGCGTGGCTTCTGAAATGACCAAAGAGACGTGATCCTATACAGAAGGATCACATGATCTCTATGATCATTCCAGGGAGAAGAACTTCTCTCTCAGCGGTGAGTGATCGCAGGTGTCAGGCGGCAATCGGAGCTGCCTGACACACGCATCGACTTCCCCGCTGACGATCGGGGGCGGGAGCCCCCTAGCTGCCACCAGACGATCAACGTATCCATATGTTGTTTTGCCTTGTACAAGCCACCCTGCCAGCTTATATATATATATATATATATATATATATATATATATATATATAGTAAGCGGTCGGCAAGTGGTTAATTTCTCTAACAACAGCAATGGCATTACCAGATTTAGGATTAGATTTGTATCCTGCATATTTTAGAACAGTAGTTGCTCATCTACATTTTGCAGCCAGAATCGCTCTAGCAATACACACCAAATTGAGCATGTGCAGCCTGTTTCCTGGTTCTGTAAATATCAGGTTAGTTTTTGGAGACAGTGGAAGAAGGGGAGGATCAGAGAAGACAGGATCAAACCGCCTTTTTACACAATGCAGAGGATTAACCCCTTAGGTTTCACAGTAAGTATAACAAGCATGCTTTGCTGTATATACAGACTGATTTTACTGTTGTGGTAACACTTTAAATGAGATTCTTCTGATGCTTCAAATATTTCTGTAGATATTGATAAACTAAACATTCAAGGCCAATACGAACTTATGCTACCTTTAAAACTATAAGCTTTCAAAATGTATACACCAATGGCAAATGTGGTTAACACACCTTAAAGCAGGTAACTATTTAAGAGAGCTTATTAGAAAACAAAGTTTTGTAAGATTTCTGCTATTGTTAATTTTCCTCAAATATTAGGAAATACTGATAAACACAGCGTTTTGCTTTGTTAGGTTATCATATATTTTCACAAATCCTATTACAGTTTGAGCCCATGTGGGGTAACAGGATATTTTCTAAAATATGTCTTTTTAATGTTCTTTTTGATTGTAAACATAATAATTTGATGTAAACTGAATGTTTATTATATTTGGACAACCTTCGACCTTTGTAAAGAATTTATATGTGTTGTTTCCTTTTTATTTGTTGGACAAATTAAAATTAAGAGCCCATTCACACTAGCGCGACTTGTCAGGCGACTTGTCAGCCTGACAAGTCGCGGTATGTCGCGGTCCATTGAGCAGTACTACTTTGGGGGCGACCTCGGAGCGACTTGCATAGACTTCCATTATGTGAAGTCTCTGCAAGTCGCGCCGAAGTCGCGGTGCACAGCGTTGCACACGACTTCACAGGTCGCCCCCCGAAGTCGGATCGCCTCAGTGTGAACCGGCTCTAAATAAAAATGATTGAACAAAAAAATAAAACTTTAAAACTAGCCCCCATTGACCTCTGTAGCTGCAGCTACTGTAGATAATTAATTCTCAAAGTTTTCAGCAAAAGCATTTGAGTTTTACCTTTTTACTTTCACAGCAACTCCTTGTATTTATTTAAAAAAATATAAGGAATTAGTGTTGAGCAGATGATCCCATGTGGTTATTACACAGAAGGGCAGCAGCTCAGCACAGGCATCGGAAGACTGCTGTTTTCACTGTAGTAATAATGACTGCTACAGCGACTTACAGCTTACACAGGCATCAGTCAGGTATGAGATATGCTTACTTACAATGGTCCAAGCTGGACAAACGTGACTATGCTATAAAATCATACCTAAACTTCAGCTTTATTTCCTTCATGCCAGTAATGACTTTGATGACTTGACAGGCTTCCAGCCTATAGGGTAGGAGCACAGAAAGGGAGAGGAGAGCAGAGTGCTAGAATCTGACTTAAACATCTGCTTATAATGCAAACTTGGTCAATGAGAACTCATTTTACTGCTTGTTAAGAAATGTAAATATATGTAAATAATTCAATGTCCATGACTTGGCCACAGTTCTTTTTAAAGTAAATATAAACCCTAACTGAATAACATTTTCTTTGGCAATACATTTTAAATCATAAATAATTCTCTCTTTTTTTATAAAATACTTATTCGCCTATAGTATCCATTGTTGCATATCAGTGCCATGGATTCCCTGCACCCTGTCTGGATCTTTATGAGAGCATCACCAGATAAACTGCAGATTTCAAAATGTTAAAACTGACTTTTGAAATTACATTTAACATATTTAAAGAGTAACTCCATTTTTGTTGAGAAAAATAAATTCCCTTTTGGGAGTCCAAAGTATTCCTACCTTTTGTTAATCTGAAGAAATTCCTGTGTGTGTGTCTGTGTCCATGTGGTAAGTGAATGTAATGGGAGTTGTTTTATACTTATCAATCAGCTGCTACACCTGCAGGGCACTAATGAGGAAAGTGACAGGGTCTGCATCCCTTTAAACGTGATTTCCTATGATCATTGGTCAATGGTTATATATCTGAGAGGCAGAAATTGCTCATTGCTGAAGGAACCCCTAGCAATCTCTGGAGCAATAATAGGGCTTCACAGAACCCTGGTTAGCAAAGACTGCTTTAGTATTTGCACCATAGAAGAGTTCCTACTGGGCCCTAAACTTTGGAAGAGGTAGCCTGATTGTTAGCTCTATATGAGTTTCATGGACAGAGAAATACCCCTGGGAAAATGGGATTATGTGGGCCCACAATGTACAAAAACATGAATAGATATGTTATACAATTTTATTGACACAACAATATAAAAAAAGAAAAAAAAGAAAATAAATGCATGGCTGGTATGGCAACTGAGATACCAGTAGGGAACAAACCATAGATATGCAAGATGTACAGTACATATATGGTCGGCCTCATAGTGAGTAAGGCATAGCTGCTACATGCACAAGAGGCCGACCCATTTCAGAATATTGATTCCTTCATCAGGAGTAAGGTATATGTCCTTAGAAGGTGAAAAGTATCCATACAGCAGCCAGGCATATAAAAAAACAAGTACATCTTATAAAATCAGGACCCAATGGTATCGTACACCTGTTGTCCTTCACCGTTGGTCTGAACAAAACTCTAGTGCGTGTTGGCGTTGTGGCTCATCTCTAGGCACATTCCTCCACATTTGGTGGGACTGTCCTGTCATAGGAGGTTTCTGGAAAGAAATTTCCAAATGGATACGACATATCACGGAAACTACGCTTACTCTAGATGCAGCATGCTGTCTACTACATATTAATCATTTTCCATATAGAAAATACAAAAAATCATTGACAAGACATATGCTTAACGCAGCTAAATCCCTCATCCCAATACATTGGAATACAAAAGTGGTTCCCACGACAAAAGACTGGCTGGCCAGGGTTGGCTACATATATGAGATGGAGGAGACTTTGGCTATAAAACTGGAGAGAAACGATATCTTTCAAAAAATGTGGTCCCACTGGCAAACATTTACGGTCTCATCAGAGTACAAAGACCTTATGGCAGCTCAATAAGACTTGATAGGTCATTCACTCAAACCTGGACACGTTAACAACTTTTACCCCACCCCTACCCCACACCCTATTCCCTTCCCACCCCGTCCCATTTCTTCTAATATCTCTTCTTCTCACTCCTTTATATCCTTCATTTCTAATCTTTCTTTTTCTTCCCTTTTTATATTCTCTCTTTGTTATATGGACGAGCCACGCCATGTGACTCGTCTGCTTGATAATATCACAACAGTAACCGATTTACACTCCTCTTTATAGACTATATACTTATAAAGTGTATACATCTGGAAATTTATATGCAAGTTTGTTTTCATTTATGCATCTCACACCTTCTCATTGAGACTGGATTGTAGATGCCGTATGTGAATGTTCATCAGTCTTTCCTGAATGTTACTGAACAAAATGTCTAAACTTAACATGCACTTTACTATTGTAATGCATACTTTTACTTGTTTGTTCATTTTCACGAATAAAAGTTTTATATTGAGAAAAAAAAAAAAAAAAAACAAGTGACATCTATTACATGAGCAGGGAGGTGGAAAGTCCCAAATATATAGGGAAGCTAAAACAAGAACCACACATTCCCTAGGAACACACAAACGGTGGCCAGCCTGAACACCCAGGATCAACAAAGAAGAGATACTGGGTACAGTCTGGAGGGGCCCAACCCAGCCTCCTCTATTCTTGTCTGGGGTAAATGGACGTCCACTTCCCTGCTAATTTATTTTAATATTGTTTCAATATTGAGTCAATTAAATTGTATTATTGCTTTTAACGTATCTCTTTACGTTTTTGTGCATTGTGGGCCCATATAAACCCATTTTCCAGAGGGGTTTTCTATGTCCATTTCCTTTGAGGGATGATGGCCACTCCATTACAACCATACCTTCTTCCCCTCATTAAATATATGAGTTTCATCACCTTGGCTGCAAACAATCCTTGTTGAAATAAGATAACAGCAACACAAGGCATACATTAATTTCAATAGGTTGATTGACTCATCGGCTTTCATTATAAGAAGGAGCTATAAAGCGCAGTCACTGTGTTGAACTGCAAAGTGGGAAGGTGAGCCTCTGTATTTAGTAAGAAAATACGATTGCCACCATATCTGTATTTAATTATAAACTATACATAGAAATATATTTTTTTAAGAAGCATTAACAAACTTAAAGTTTATTTACACCAATTTGTTCTCTTTTCCATGATTATCTAAAAAATATAAAAAAAGACTAGAACATCCTGCAGTTAAACAGAAGTTACTCTCTTGATGTCCAACAATATATCTCTGCATGATTTATTTTTTTTCCTTCCACAAGCACAGTTTGAAAAATCATTTTAATACAAACCTCCAGAAATAGCTGACAAAAAAAAGCCCAGTACTACGTGAGCCGCGGCTCGGCATGAAGTCACATAGAACAAGAGAATTTCCTGTTTCCACATCCATGTACAGCTGTTTATGTGAGGAGTTCACAGCATTCCACGCTTTATGAGAGGCAACAAATTGATCCGTCACCCACATCTTTTGTTAACGTCTCGGGGGTGGATAGCATGGCCCCAGATGGCCATTTTGTGTGCCATTATTTTTTCATTCTCTATTGGTCTCTAACAACTTTAGCAGCGTGGAAGCACTTTTTAGGTATTACATCTTGGAAAAATAAATATTAGAGCAGGACAGAATGTTTATTTGTATTCCCTGAGGTCTATATGCAAAAGCTCCACACAAGCAAAAAACTGCACAGATGATAGTTGAGCTTTATTTGAAAAAGCAATGCTATACAACAAAATGTTAAAGAGGGTTTCTACTTTTAGTGTGTAAATAGGAAATCTTTACATTGAACCCAAATTGCACATGTAGAGAGATCAGAAGAGTGTCACATTCAGGTGACCTTCTGATCAGTGTTTCTATTAACACTCCAAAGCTCTGAGGCAGCACCAGGAGTTTCAGTGCAAAAAGAGCAATGCCCTACCCAAAGACCCCCATCAAATCAGCCATCCTCGTAACTCTAATCCTCACACACTGAATATCCTAGTAACCCCAACACTTATCTTTAGACTGACCCTCTCTGTACCCTTATACACTAACCCTACCTAGAATTTAAACACTAGCCTTCCCTGTGACCCTTACACTAAACCACCTTGTAACCTTCACACTAACACATTTAACAGTAAATAGAACACTGTCTGTCCCCTGTAACCCCTTACACCAGCCTTTCTTAACCAGGGTTCTGTGGAACCCCAGAGTTCCTCCAGAGCAGCCTTTTTCAACGAGGTTGCCCAGGAACCCTGGGGTGCCTTTAGGTTCCTTCAGGGGTGCCTTGGCAAAATGCCTTAAAATTGCACAAGAACTGTATACAAGCCAGCAGGTGGATGAAGATTGTCTTTTAGTTACACAAAGCCACGGGTTTTCATTGTGCACCATCGCAACCTTCCAGCCGTCTGCATCTTAATGACGAATGATGTCATTGATGATAAGGACGTTGGGCGCCTGTACTGCATTCATATTTGCCCCTCTCCATCAGCACTGGGGTCACATTAGCTGAGTGAGGGAAGGGAACTAAGAAAGAAGAGAAAACCTGGAATACTAGGCAGTACCCGTGTGTAAAGGTGTATTTGGAAGAGTAAATCACCTCAAATGTTGGGTGTTCTACGTGTGTGGATGTTGCTACGTTATGTAAAACTATTAGTTTAGCTTTTCGCATTTTAGAATGAGGTGCCTCAAGAGTGTGTATAATTTTAAGGAGTTCCTTGAGCAATAAAAGTTTGAGAAACGCTTCTCCAGAGGTTGCTAGGGGTTCCTTGATCAATGAGCAACTTCAGCCTTTCAGATGAGTAACTAACAACCGACAGCAATGATCTTTTTAGCTATCTGTATGGGGGTATTCTTCCTACTCATCTTTAATGTAAGGAACATTCTTCCTTTTGACTATCACACTAATGTACCTTAAGCTCAAGATATTGTAATAATTATCAGGGGTTTGCTGAGACCAGAAAGGTATTTCAAGGATTTCTCTATACTAAAAAATTTGTGACTGTCTTACACTAACTGCAACAATAACAAACACTGCCCGTGTAATCCTAACACTAAACCTCCCTGTAGACCTAAAGCTGACCATAAATGGTTCCTTTTTTTTCATTTAGCCAGCTGGCTGAATGAAAAAAAACTGAACGGATTCCCTGCATCGACATATTCAAGGTGAATGTGGGAATCCTCCTCACTGGGCTATTGTATACTGACATCAGGGAGACTCCCCTGATATCAGAATACACAGATCAGCTCTACAGCCATTGGTTACAGCTGCTGATCAAATGGCTTTTATCTGACAGGATGGTTGAATAAAATTTGATCAGTAACTTCTGTTCAATTGCAGGGGCCACTCAAGGATTGAAATTCATCTGGTCCCTGCTGAACCATGCAAATTTCATAGAAATCATCTATTTCCACCATTACGGTATTTTCCATGTAAACCTAAAACTAACCCACCCTGTAACCCCTACACTAACCTTCTCTGTGACCCTAACACTAACCTTTACACAAACTCTTGGTAATCCAGGGAAATTCTGATTGCTTTAGATAATATAAAATTGTCTGCCAATGCTACAACAAATTAAAACTAGACTTGTACTTTTTACACGCACTGGTATATTGGGTTGCATTTGTTAAGTGCGTTGGAGGCATACTTAAAATGAATGGCCCCACAATGCACCGCTGACCATGTGTTACCTTGCGGCATCGGTATACTGCACATTGCCACAACACAAAGGTGTGAAGCTGATATAGAACCATTTTTGCAAAACAATATTTCCAAAAGGAAGTCTTGTTGAGTTTTAAAATCAATATTACTGTTGCCAATGTATCCAAAGTGATGACAAATCAACAGGGCCATAGAGGAAATGTAACACTTGCTTTGATCCATGAGTGGTACTCAGGCTGTAGTGGTTAAAAAGCTGAACAGGACTTTGAAGAGTTTTTGTATGAGATACTAAGAGACCCCCTGCTGCTTTTAGTTCCGTCCCTGAATCCATCCATGCAGAAATGTCAAATGTTCCTTTTCTCTAAGATTTAGCTAAAGTTCTCATCATTGTATAAAGTTTTATGCATTTCATCTGAGGTCAGGCAGATGTAGCACACGGTTTGTGAATTCGTTTAATGTCAGATGAAATTTTACAGGCTAATTCCCGCTGTCCCACTTTCTTCCAGGCTGCAGGCCGCTTTGTCGGGTACAGCTCACATACGCTAATTGCCTCTGTATGAGAATCTATCCTCTGCTCTCCTTTGTCTCATGATTCACAGCTAAGCTGGAGATAACAGCTGATAAAACTATTTCAGATTTAATGGGACAGAGACAAAAGTGATGACTGTGCTTCTCGATGCTGCTGGCTGCGCTTTGAAGGCAAACTCCTACGGGTAGGCCACACAGCTAATCAATGGCTATAGAAGGAATCACCAGCTGAATAGTGAGCAATAGCAAGCTGTTAGCAGTCACTTGTTTTAATGTTCTTTTTTTTTTTTTTTTTTTTTTATTCAATACGATTTTATTGAGTTTTAAAGGAAATACAAAAGTAAAGTGAATAAACGGAAAGTTTAGAATGACACAAAATGCATCTGAAATTACAGACATTTGGTATAACCATACTTAGAGACCACTAGGTAACCATATATACGGCAGTACTCAGTGTTAGATAGGTAAAAGTGTGTTAGAGCTGGCCCAACTGAGGTGTTATAGATTTAAAGTTGTGAGTATTGGGATTAAATGTTCCCATGTCTAGTTGAATTTGGGGAGAGTGTTTGATCCAAGAGCCAAAGCTTTTTCATAATTGTGAGTTATGTTCAGATGCATGATGAACTCTGATACATTAGGAGCTTTGATCGTTTTCCAAAGTCTAGTAAGGAGAGATTTGGCAGTTAGGAGTATAAGTACTATGGTGGAGCGGAAGTTTTTAGGAAAGTTTTCTATGCCTAAATAGAGAAGCACTAATGCTGGGTCTGGTTTGATTAGCATGCCAGTAAGCTTCGATATCAGTTGGAATACTTTATGCAAGAAGCTAGTTAAGCCTTTGCAAGTCTACATGGTATGGAGTAGGCTTCCTAGGTGCCCACATTCTCTACAGCAAGCGGGAGAGTTGTGTGGGGAAAATTTTTGCTAGGCGGGATGGGGTCAGGTACCATCTAGACAATATTTTTTGAGATAGTTCCCAGTGATTGATACAATGAGTGAGGGATTGGGAGCAAGCAATAGCTTTTGACCATTGAACTTCCGAGAAAGATCGATTCAGATCTTGTTCACATTTAAGCATAGGTGGGGTCTTGTCTAGAGTTGTTTTGTTTTGTAAAAGTGCATAAAATAATGAAATACCCTTTTGTGTGTGGGTGGTGCTAGTGAGAAATTGCCAAGCCTTCAAAATTTATATATGTATTGGGAATGGAATGGGCTGTCAGGAAAGCTGAAATACGTAAGTAATCGAATATGAGTTTTGGTGGGATTTGGAATGCTTGTTGGAGTTGTGCAAATGGGATGGGGTGAGTTCCAGGGAGTATATCTTCGACCCAATGATCCCCATCTGCAATCCATTGTTTTATGGATAAGTAAGAGATGAGGAAGTCCAATGAGGATAGGGGATCTGTATTTTTATGGTGTGGTCTTTATGGGATTTATGTTTTCCTAGGGTCCTCCAGGCAAGTAATGTTGATCTAATCGTGATTGGAAAGATTGATATATTTAGTCTGTTCCATCTATCGGCCAGTAAAAGACTTTTACGATCCTTATGTTTGTAGCCAGGGCCGGATTAACATAGGGGCTATTGGAGCTGCAGCTCCAGGCCCCTCCCTGAATATAGGCCTATGCCAGTGGCTTATCGATATCTATGTGTGCTGTCTTGAAGAAGAAGTCCCCTCTGCACTGCACATGTGAAGGAGAGAAGTCTCAGCTGCTGCAGCTGAGTCCTGTTCCTGCCGATGCCTGGCTCCTATCACAGGATCTGTTACACTCACACAGATCCTCAGTGTAAAGGAGATGCAGGCAGCCGTCAGGGGGAGGGGTGCTGATGTCATCCTAACCATCAGAAGCCCGGGAGAAAGGAAATATTTCATGCTGCTCAAATGAGGTTAGTAAACTTATTAGGGAGAGAGGATTGTGCAAAAACTCTCCTGGGGGCTGTGATGATTGTGGGAGAGGCTGCTGCTTCCCCCCATGTAATGTGTTCCCTTTTGCCCACAATGTAATGTGTTATGCCATACAGTGCCCACCATGTCATATGCTGTGCCATGCAGTGCTTGCAGTGTAATATGCAGTGTCCACTATGTAATGTACTGTGCCATGCAGTGCAATATGCAGTGCCCACCATGTAATGTACTGTGCCATGCAGTGTCCACTATGTTATGAGCAGTGCCCACTATGCCATATGATGTACCATGCAGTGTCCACCATGTAATGTGCTGTGCCATGCAGGGCCTACCATTTAATGTGCAGTGCCTATCATGCCATGTGCTGTGCCATGCAGTGCCCACCATGTCACATGCAGTGCCCACCATGTCATGTGCAGTGCCCACCATGTCATGTGCAGTGCCCACCATGTCATGTGCTGTGCCATGCAGTGTCCACCATGTCACGTGCAGTGTCCACCATGTCATATGCTGTGCCCAGCATGCAATGTGTTTTGCCCGCTGTGTAATGTGCTATGCAGCAGTGCCCACCATGTCGTGTGCTGTGCAGTGCCCACCATGTCACATGCAGTGCCCACCATGTAATGTGCTGTGCCCAGCATGTAATACGTTGTGCCCACTGTGTAATGTGCTATGCAGCAGTGCCCACCATGTCACATGCAGCGCCCACCATATAATGTGCTGTGCCCAAAATGTAATGTGTTGTGCCCACCATGTAATGTGCTGTGCCCAAAATGTAATGTGTTGTGCCCACCATGTAATGTGCTGTGCATTGCCCACCATGTCACGTGCAGTTCCCACCATGTCACGTGCAGTTCCCACCATGTCATGTGCAGTTCCCACCATGTCATGTGCTGTGCCATGCAGTGGCCACCATGTCACATGCAGTGTCCACCATGTCATATGCTGTGCCCAGCATGCAATGTGTTTTGCCCACTGTGTAATGTGCTATGCAGCAGTGCCCACCATGTCGTGTGCTGTGCAGTGCCCACCATGTCACATGCAGTGCCCACCATGTAATGTGCTGTGCCCAGCATGTAATGCGTTGTGCCCACTGTGTAATGTGCTATGCAGCAGTGCCCACCATGTCACATGCAGTGCCCACCATATAATGTGCTGTGCCCACCATGTAATGTGCTGTGCCCAGCATGTAATGCGTTGTGCCCACTGTGTAATGTGCTATGCAGCAGTGCCCACCATGTCACATGCAGTGCCCACCATATAATGTGCTGTGCCCACCATGTAATGTGCTGTGCCCAAAATGTAATGTGTTGTGCCCAAAATGTAATGTGCTGTGCATTGCCCACCATGTCATGTGTATTGCCCACCATGTAATGTGCTATGCCATGAAGGCCTCCCATGTCAATTGCTGTTCAGTGCCCACCATGTCATGTGCTGTGTTGTGCCTATCTTGTCATGTGCAGCACCATGCAATGCCTACCATGTAATGTGCTGTACCCACCATGTAATGTGCTGTGTATTGCCCACCATGTCGTGTGCCGTGCAGTACCCACTATAAAATGTGCTGTGCAGTGCTCACCATGTCATGTACTTTGCCCACCATGTAATGTGCTGTGTTGTGCAGTGCCCACCATGTCATGTGCAGTGCTCACCATGAAATGTTCTGCACCCACAATGTAATGTGGTGCCGTGGAGTGCCCCAGGTAATGTGATGTCCAGTGCCCACCATGCCATGTGCAGTACCCACCATATATTGTGCTGTGCCCACCATATGATGTGCAGTGCCCACTTGTAATGTGCAGTGCCCAACATGTAATGTGCTGTGCCAGCCATGTCATGTGCTGTGCCCACCATATAAGGTGATTTGCCCACCATGTGCTGTGTTGTGCCCACCATGTAATGTGCTGTGCAGTGCCCACTATGTCATGTGTTGTGCCCACCATGTAATGTACTGTATCCATGTATCCACCATTTAGTGTGCTGTGCCCACCATGTAATGTACTTTGCTATTACCCCCATGTATTGTACTATACTGTGCCCCCCCACAGACTCACCTCCCCTCTACCCTTTCTCTCTCTCTCTCTCTCGCCCCCTTAACCCCCTCTCTCCTACCACTCTCTCTCTCTTTCCCCCCACTCTCTCTCGCACCCCCTCTTTCCTACCACTCACTCTGTCTCTCTCACCCTCTCTCTATCCCCATTTTTCTCACCCCTCTTTCTCTCTCACTTTCACCCCCCTCTCTCTCTCATCCCCTCGCTTTCAGCCCCCTCTCTCTCTCTTTCGACCCCCTTCTCTCTTTCTCAGCCCATCTCTCACTCTCTTTAATTTATTTTAACAAAAAAATGTTTGCGTTTTAATTTAATTTTATTTTTCATTTTATTTTTTTTCATAAAAAGGCCCACCAAAATCCTCAGCACCAGGCCCATGATGCTCTTAATCCGGCCCTGTTTGTAGCACCCTCCTAGGTAGGTGCTAGAGAGTGAGTATAGTTTTTGTCTCTGTCTGCCTATCAGAGCAGCAGCAGGTAAATTCGATATTGCTCTCTGCTTAACAGGGAGCAGGATCTGTGAGTTAGGTCTGCTCGATGTGCTCAGTGTGTGATTTATGTGGTCTGGGGGAGTGTCCCCACTGGTCCAATGGGGAGGCACACTGGAAAGTGGAGGAAACCTGGCCAATGAGTACACAGGCTTTGGTACAGCCCCAGTGATTGGCACAGACTGGTTGTCTCAGTGCATTTTGGGGTGTGGTATAAAGCCAGGAGCACATGTGCTCAGGGTTTTTGGCTGGTGAGCAGAGTCCCAGAAGGAGGGTGGTGGGGTGGTGGCTGCCTCCTCTTCTGCAGCGGTTGGTGTATGGTCACATGCAGTCGGCCTGGTGAGCCAAAAGTGAGGAGCTGAACCCAGAGGTCCAGAAGAGCTGACTAGAAGGAGTTGAGACACTGGAGAACCTGGAAAGCAGTATCGTGAGTACAAGGGATCGTGTCTACGGGCCTGACCAGGAAGGGGGCTACTCCAGAGTAGAGAAGTCAGAGGACAGGTGTCAGCTGGTGGAGTGAAAGGAGGTGCTAGGCGAGCACCCTGAAGATAAGAGCTAAGCAAGTGTCTATTCAGGAACTGCCTAGGAGTATGGGAACTCGTTTGTTAGTTAGCAGCGTGATCTTTTGGGAAGACCCATGACCAGAATTAAAAATTTTGAGAAGTTCACCTTGTAGTACGATATGGTACTGAATTGGGTTAAAATTTGGTGAGTGTGGGGGAGGGAGGCGTGTGGGTTGGTAAGCTTTAAAATCACATAATCTGCAAAGAGATTGATGATATGAGGGCGAGAACGATAGCAGAAGACTGAGATTTCTGGGTGGGTTTGAATTGTTTCGGCTAATGGTTCCATGATTGAGTTGAAAATGGAAGGTGATAATGAATACCTTGCCTGGTTCCATTAGTTATGGGGAAGGATTTAGAAAGGAGGCTGTAGGAAAAGACCCTTGATGATGGTTTAGAATATAACGCTAGTACAGCCAATAAAATACTGCCAGAGAATCCGAATTTGATCAGCACTGGTTCCATGTATCCCCAGTGGACTCTGTAGAACGCCTTCTCCGCATCCAAAGATAGGAGCAGAGAAGCCGTTCGAGTCCCCTGTGCTAATTAAATAATACTTAGCACACGCCTGGTGTCGTCTGAGGCTTGTCTGCCCCTGATGAACCCTGTTTGGTTGAATCAGCGAAGGTAACATTTAATGTAGACATAGTATCTTATTTTAAGTTTCCTTAGGATTCTGTCATGTTGTGAGCACAGTAATGATCTAAGATCGTATAGTAGTTTGGTTAACGAGGCCAAGACAGATTCAGAAGGGCTTCCAGGTTGTTAATGGATTTGAGTAGTTCATTTAGTTTAGAGTTATACTGACGTTTGGCTCTAGCGCCCATTTGTATAAGAAGACCTCTGGAGTATGCCTTATGGGCATTCCATACTGTAAAATTTGGAATATCTGAGGAAGTGTTCACAGAAAAATAATTTACGGATGAGAAGAGACAGGTTGTCTAGGTTAGTTGGACATTGGACAACAGAATTATTGCATCGCCAAACAAAAGCTCTAGGGCAGGCATCCTTCTCCTCCACATTGATAGTAATTGGAGCTTGATCTTACCATGTTATATCGGATATGGAGGAGGAGGAAGTCTGCTGTAACAACTACTTATTTAATAAGAAAAGATAAATTTGTGAGTACGAGGAGTGTCTAGGAAAGAAAAATGTAAAGTCCTTTTCGTCACCATGATGGCACCTCCATACATCGTAAAGTTAAAATTCTTGTAACGGTGTATTCATTCCAGACGAGAGCCCTTCTTTGTCGGGGAAGCATCCAAGTCGAGGGCTGGAACTATATTAAAATCACGACCAACAATGACATTTTATTGTCATGCTTGTGGATCATTGGGAACAAGGGATCTTGAGAGTCGGGCTTTCTGTTTTGGCTGTTGCGATGAAGGTAGGATGTAGAGAATTGGTCCTCAGTGTTCCTGGGCTGTTTTATGTCCAGGGATAGGTGTGATATTAATTGGAAGTAAAGCAAAACTGTTGGGGTCACACCAAACTGAGAGAAAAAATATAGTAAAAAAGTAAAAGGAACAAATGTGAAATTAGAAAAAACTAAGCATATTAGTGCAAACGATAAAAAGAACCATCCTCTCATGGACGGAGAGGAAAAAGCAGCCTGTGCTGTGACGTAATGCAGGGTGTAAGAGTGCGGTGGTCTGCACTCATCTTGCCACCGAGAGCTAATGCAACATTAAAGAGTAATGCGGATATAGGCCTCTGAAGGAGATAACATCAATTGTGGGTGCCGTGACGGGCCGGTTGCCAGTCCGGAGTGGTCTTGCGGGGGTTTGTGTGTTGGAAAGGGGGAGCGGATGGTGGAATGATATCCCAGTTGTGTAGCAGAGAGACCTTCATCTAGTGTGGTTACTTGGGAGGTGATGCCTTGGTGGGTAACCTCTAGCTTCGCCAGGTTTTTCCATTTATATGGGATGTTATGATTTCTTAAAACCTTAGTGACCGTCAGCAAATTTTTGCGTAGTTGCAGGGTGTATTCGGAGAGGTCTGGCAGAAGGCGGAGAGGTGAAATGTTGCCTGGAAGATTTGCCAGGTATCTAAAGGCTTCCAGTAGTTGCTCTTTAACTTGAAAAAAGTGGACCCTTAAAATCACATCCCTGGGGATTTTGGCTGGTAGAAACGAGGGTTTGGGTATGCAGTGAATTCTTTTGATCGTTAGGTTGGCTGATGTTGGGTTAGGGAGGATTTTGAGGAAGAGGTCCTTCACATAGTGAGTTGGGAGGCCTGAATGGTTTCAGTTATCCCCCAGGTCTTTAAATTGTTTCTGCGTGACCGATCTTCCAGGTCCGCTAGTTTGACCTTAATCCAAGAGATATCTTCGTTTTGAGCTGTATGTGCATCTACTAAGGTGTTATAGTTTTCAGTGAAATCCTTTAATGTGTTTTCCACGTGATTAACTCTTTCACCCAATTCCTGAATTTCTGCCTTGTGTTGCAACATACAGTTCATCATATCAGAGTGTAATGAAGCTCTTAAGGAGAGCAACATTTCCTTCAGGTCAGTGTCTGATACAGGTTGGTCTGAAGTAGGAAACATTGCAATGGGATCTGGCTGGTGTAATTTTGTCAGTGCTTTAGAGTTATTGCCCACCTCCTCCTGCATCTGTTCATTCTCCAGTAGAGGGTCATCCCTGCAGGGTTTAGACTTCACTGTGCTGGTGAAGGTAGGTGAGGAGGGTCCTGAGCCTTGCTCCGTGGTCACAGCAGCTGAGCTGTATAAGGATAATGCAGCGGAAGCCAGCGCTAGAGGGCTAGCCACGGACTGCGTCTGTTGGGCTCTGCCGCCATTTTGTTGTGGACCGCGGGAGACGGGCGGGAAGAATCCCAATAATTTATGCGCTGAAGCGCTTCTCTTGGGTTGAGGAGGTTATCAGAGGTATCTGCCATCGTGTGAGGGTGCTGTGAAGCCTACATAGTGGCGATTCTCCCGGCAGCACCCTGAGGAGCTCCCAGGTCACACAGCCAGCTCACCGCCACGCTCCCCGTTTTAATGTTCTTTTATGCAAAACATAATGTTCTCTTAATGGTTAAACTTCTCCATAAAGTCATAGGAAAGTTCTTGCTGTGTTGTAAAGGGTCAGCCTATTTTAACAATAGGCCTCGTGCACACTGGATGTTTTTGCAGCTGCTGTTTTTTGCATCAGACTTTTTTTTCTGCAGCCAGTAAACTCCCCAGCATGTTATCCTATGTGTCCATGCACACGTCGGCTGTTATCAGCAGTTTTTGGCAGGGGCGTTTTCTGGCTGGAAAAAAAACCCAGAACTAGTGGGTTTTAACAGGCATTTTTCAGCTGTAAAAATGTTCTAACGCTGATAAAAGCTTAAAAACGCTGAAAAACGCAGAATAAATGCTTTTGTGGAAGTATAGTTTTGCTAAAAAAAAAGCTACAAAACACTACAGCTGAAAAAAGCTTAAAAACGCTACTGCAAAAAAGCTGGAAAAACTCATTCTACAGCTACAGCTTTCTACTGCCATTTAGAACTTCCAGTGTGCATGAGGTCTTATATTTATATTTAAGTTTGGAGTGGATTTGGGTCAATTGAATTATCCTTTTGTGGATTAGAGTAGACCATAATAGGTAGATATGGATGGAATACACCACCAGCCATAAGTTTTTGTGGAAATATAATTTAATAGAACTGGTTTAATATAATATAATGGAACTGGTCAAGCCTTCAAAATGGATATTCGCTGATCTAAATGTAGCACCACCCCTGTAAGGGCCACTGGAAGATGACTATCCCCAAAGGTTGCCCTGACCTTGCAAGCCTCTCGACACCTCTGACACCCTGGGTTCAGTCATAGTTCAAAGAAAGAATATAATTGCAAAGACACCAGACTGTAGCAAAACAAATTAGTATTTTAACAAGGATTCTTAAGTCAACAGAGGGAAAGAAGTGTTAATGCAGCTATTTTTTCAATTTCAAACTTTAGTATTAGCAAATATACTGAGGATATACAATGCAAGGGAAAGCACAATAAATGAATGGTAATAACCAATAGGCTCTGAAAGAACCTATGACCCCAGGTATAAACAGAAGGAGAAAGACACTTTTATGTCAGACAGCTCCCTTAAAAACCTCATGCCACGGGCAAAAAAATTAAACAGCACAAATTAAAAGACAACCAGTTGTAAAGAATGCAATAAGCTAATTCTGAGTGAGAGTTTTCCTTAATGCATACAGATGTTATGAACTAAGTCCTTTATGGGACGGGGGGGGGGGTAGTTTAGGTGTTCAGAATCTTCGGCGTAGGTTTTCCCGGGACAGGCTCTTGAAGAATCTGCCACCAGTAAAGGGTGCCTGGCCATGCCCTTGGTTTCACCTGGGTCTGTAATGGTGACAATGGAAGTTACCCCCAACAGTCAGGCTGCCAGGAAGCTGGCGATTTCGGATCAGCCTGCAGGTGTCTGGTGGACTCGCTGAAGACTCTCCACGCTGTCCAGGCCACGCCACCTGCTCGCATCCCCCAGAGCAGCTAGGTCCCTGCTTTCAGCTGAAGGCCATGGTCCAAAAGGAAAAGCTCCTCCCTAGACCAGGCTGTTTATGTCCTCACCCAGCATTTCTTCTCTCTCCAGCCGACTGAAACTTGTAGTCTGCAGAAGCACTGGCTCCATGAAAATCCCAGCTCTCTGGACCACATGTCCCATGATCCCCTGCTTTTAGTAGTGGTCTCTCTCTCTCTGCCTTCAGGAAATTATGTCACGATGCCCAGGCTCAACACTAGAGGGAAACAAACTCAAGGCAGCCCTTGTTAAAGAATGTCCCACGGTGACACAGAGAGACTAGCCAGCATACGGAATTCCTCATGTTAGGCTACTTAGCAGAGCCAAGTAACATTCCTTTGTGGCCATGGAGCCATTTGTACATCCACAACCACTGGTCTACAGTATAGATAGAGTCAAGCAATATGGAACAATTACTGTATTACCAAACTGGTTTACTGGAGCTCCTCACCATACTATTCTGGTTTTACTGTGTCCCCTATCCCTACTTCACAGAGCCCTGTTTTTAATGCCCGACATTAAAGCCTGGTACACTATATGAGGTTTTTTTTTTATTTTTTTGGTTGAGCGAAAAAACTGTCAGCTCCGGCCGCTGAGCTGTTGTGTTCAGACAAGGGGGACTGCCCCCCGCCAGAACACTCCGATCAGCGCTCTCAGCCATTCTTCAGTAAAAAAAAATCAGCTTTTTTGGTCAGTAATTTACGCCTCATGCCCACAAATATGCCCAAATACGCGCAAATGTGGCCAAATGCCATTTACATATTATGCAAAACAAGAACGCAAGAGTAGGTTTTCACTCATTTGCATTTACGTGCAATTACATACAGAAAAAAAGCATCTGTAAAAGTATATGCTCAAACAGATGTATCATGTGCAAGAGGCCAAAGGCTTCATGCACGTGGGTACATTTGCCCATACAGTGTAAATGCGCTGCGTATTTTAGTGCCCAGGCACATCCCGGTGCTGCATACAGCCACCCATAGACACGAAGGTGTGAAGGCAGCTCCACACAGCTATGCGCCACTACTTGCCCAGAGTGGCGCATGCGCACAGACATAATGTCCTGAACACAGGTGCATTCTGGACATTAACTGCGTCATTATGTCTGTGTTCAGGTGCCACTTCACACAAGTAGCAGCACATGGTTGTATACAGCAGGGCCGTAGATAATTTTTTTTCCTAGGGGGGGTTCAGCCTTGAGTACCCAGAGAACAAATATTAGCATGCCTGCCACGCTGTGACAAATTGTGGTGTGTATATATACAGTATATACAGCACCCCCAGCAGGCACATCTGTTAGTGAAGCAAATAGTAAACATGGCTTCAATGTCAGCCGGGTCCGGCCTGTCAGCCTCATGGATGAGACAGGTGGTCTTCCCAGTGGCAGTGCAGCTCCTGCAGCGGATAGGCTACACTAGCCAAGCTGCTATGAAATTGACCGATGCTCTGGAGGGGGAGGGGGGTTTGGACCCCCCTGACTCCCCCCTTATCTACGCCCCTGGTATAGAGGCTTCACCCATTCATGTCTATGAGCTGCTGTACACAGCACCAGGACATCTCGGGCACCAAAATATGAATGTTCATTAAGCCTATTTGCTAGAATATTCATTTATTCTAGTCACTAGCATGAATTTATGCATACATGCGTGCATTGACAGGCATTTATGCACGCTTACCTGTGTATGTGTGTAAATTATGCCAGTAAACTGCTCTTTGAGCACAGGTATGGGTCTTTTTTATGCCGCTGAATGTGGCTTTAAAATATGAACTGAAATGCCACAGTGTCACATGGGCACATTGGCTGAAACATAACTGTTGCCAAAGGCATAAACAAATAAAAAAGGAATAATGACTCTAAAAGTGTTGTTTTTTCTGCCCATGTGCATAAGACCTAACAAATACACAGAAAACCACGCTGTCACATAAAGGCACCTCTAAGTGTGGTATCTAACTCCAAACTATCTGAGCTCCCAACTTGGAACATACTGTAACTATAGAACGAAAAATGAATGGTGTTATGGAAAAGGCCAAATACAGCGCTTGCTAATTAAATTACTAATGGATAGCAATATCCATGCCAACCTCTGTGGTATGTATAAATAATCAATCAATAGTGGTATAAATAAAAATATCAAGTAAACAAATGTAAATAATAATGGTAAATCATCAAAACTCCCAATAAATAATTAAATAGGTGCCACAATGTGCATAAGTGACTTGGTGAATGATATATAAAAAAATTATATATAATAGTATAAAAAAATATATAAATAAAAAATGGTAAAGACGAATATACTCAAAAATATTATAATATAAATAGTCCAGAGTAAACAGTGACTGTAGTGCTCAAATATTAATAAAGTCCTCAGTGAATGTGAGTCTTTAAATTAAAGTTCGCACCTTCAAACTGGAGCAGAAAGTCAGCTGATGAGGAAACCCCTCACTGGAGGCACCAGAAGGGAGAAGAGAGGCAGAGACATTGAGCATGGAGTAGGGGAAATTCACTGACACTGAGAGCAGGCGAGTACCAGTGTCACTAATCCCATCCCTCCACCACCATCACTCTGCCACTGATCCCACCCCCAGCCCCACCAACATCTCTCTGCCACTGATCCCATTCCTCCACCACTATCCCCCTGCCACTAATCCCATCCCCCCCGACCAACATCCCTCCGCCACTGATCCCATCTATTCACCACCATCCTTCTGCCACTGATCCCACACCCCCCCCCCCCACCACTTTCCCTCTGCCATTGATCCCACCAGCCCCCTACCAACATCCCTCTGCCACTGATCCCATCCCTCCACCACCATCGCTCTGCTACTTATCCCATCCCTCCACCACCATCCCTCTGCCACTGATCCCATCTCTTCACCACCATCCCTCTGCCACTAATGCCAATCATCCACCCCCACAACAACATCCCTCTGCCACTGATCCCATCCCTCCACCACCATCCCTCTGCCACTGATCCAACCTACCCCCCCCCCAACATCCCTCTGCCACTAATGCCATCCCTCCACCAACATCACCCTGTCACTGATCCTTTCCCTCCACCACCATCCCTCTCCCACTGATCTCATCCCTCCCACCAGCATCCCTCTGCCACCATCACTCTGCCACTGATACCACCCCCCCCCCCACACACACACACCAACTTCCCTCTGCCACTGATCCTATCCCTCCACCACAATCACTCTGCCACTGATCCCATCCCTCCACCACCATCCCTCTGCCACTGACCCAGCCCTCCCACAACCATCCCTCTGCCACTAATCCCAGTCACCAACATCCCTCTGCCACTGAAGCCCCTCCCCCCACACCAACATCCCTTCACCACCATCCCTCTGCCACTGATCCCATCCCATCACCACCATCGCTCTGCCACTGATACCACCCCCCACCAACATCCCTCTGCCACTGATCCCATCCCTCCACCACCATCACTCTGCTACTGATCCCATCCCTTCACCCCCATCCCTCTGCCACTGACCCATCCCTCTGCCACTGATTCCAAACCACCCCCCCCACCACCACCACCACCATCCCTCTGCCACTGATCTCATCACTCCCCCTCCATCTTTCTGCCACTGAACTCATGCCTCCCACCACCATCCCTCTGCCACTGATCCCACCCTTCATCACCATCCCTCTGCCACTGATCCCACCTCCCACCAACATCTCCTGCCACTGATCCTATCCCTTTACCACCATCACTCTTCCACTAATGCCATCCCTCCACCACCATCCTTCTGCCACTGATCCCATCCCTCCCACCACCATCCCTCTGCCACTGATACCATCCCTTCCCCGCCATTCCTCTGCCACTGATCCCAGCCCTCCCACCACTAGCCCTCTGCTACTGAACCCATCCCTCCCACCACCATCCCTCTGCCACTTATCCCACCCTTCCTCACCATCCCTCTTTCACTGATCCCACCTCCCACCAACATCCCTCTGCCACTGATCCCATCCCTCCACCACCATTACTCTGCCACTAATGCCATCCCTCCACCACCATTACTCTGCCACTGATCCCACCCACCCCCTAAACCAACATTCCTCTGCCACTGATCCCATCCCTCCACCACTATCACTCTGCCACTGATCCCATGACTCCCCCACTATCCCTCTGTCACTGATCCTATCCCTCTGCCACTGATCCCACCCACCCCCCTAAACCAATATCCCTCTGCCACTGATCCCATCCCTCCACCACTATCACTCTGCCACTGATCCCATGACTCCACCACTATCCCTCTGTCACTGATCCTATCCCTCTGCCACTGATCCCACCCACCAACATCCCTCTGCCACTGATCCCATCCCTCCACCACCATCACTCTGTCACTGATCCCATCCCTCCACCACCATCCCTCTGCCACTGATTCCATCCCTCCCACCATCCCTCTGCCACTGATCCCATCCCTTCACCACCATTCCTCTGCCACTGATCCCATCCCTCTGCCACTGATCCCATCCCTTCACCGCCATTCCTCTGCCACTGATCCCAGCCCTCCCACCACTAGCCCTCTGCTACTGAACCCATCCCTCCCACCACCATCCCTCTGCCACTAATCCCCTCCCTCCACCACCATCGCTCTGCCACTGACCACACCCCTCCCACCACCATCCCTCTGCCACTCCCATCCCTTCACCACCATTCCTCTGCCACTGATCCCATACCTTCACCACCATCCCTCTGCCACTGATCCCTAAATCCCTCTGCCACTGATCCCACCCACCCCCTAAACCAACATCCCTCTGCCACTGATCCCATCCCTCCACCACTATCACTCTGCCACTGATCCCATGACTCCACCATGTCCGTCTGTCACTGATCCTATCCCTCTGCCACTGATCCCACCCACCAACATCCCTCTGCCACTGATCACAACCCTCTGCCACTGATCCCATCCCTCCACCACCATCACTCTGTCACTGATCCCATCCCTCCACCACTATCCCTCTGCCACTGATTCCATCCCTCCCACCACCATCCCTCTGCCACTGATCCCATCCCTTCACCACCATTCCTCTGCCACTGATCCCATCCCTTCACCATCATCCCTCCACCACTGATCCCTCCCAACCCCCAACCAACATCCCTCCGCTGCTGATCCTATCCCTCCACCACCATCACTCTGCCACTGATCCCATAACTCCGCCCATATCCCTCGGTCACTGATCCTATCCTTTCCACAACCATCCCTCTGCCACTGATCCCACCCAACAACATCCCTCTGCCACTGATCACAACCCTCTGCCACTGATCCCATCCCTCTACCACCATCTTTCTGCCACTTATCCCCTCCCCCACGAACATCCCTCTGCCACGGATCCTATCCCTTCATCGCCATCCCTCTGCCACATCCCATCCCTTCACCACCATCCCTCTTCCAATGATCCCATCCCTCCACCACCATTACTCTGCCACTAATGCCATCCTTCCAACACCATCCTTCTGCCACTGATCCCATCCCTCCCACCACCATCCCTCTGCCACTAAACCCCATCCTTCCAACACCATCCTTCTGCCACTGACCACATCCCTCCCACCACCATTCCTCTGCCACTGATCCCATACCTTCACCACCATCCCTCTGCCACTGATCCCTCCCACCCCCCCACCAACATCCCTCTGCCACTGATCCCATCCCTCCACCACTATCACTCTGCCACTGATCCCATGACTCCACCACTATCCCTCTGTCACTGATCCTATACCTCTGCCACTGATCCCACCCACCAACATCCCTCTGCCACTGATCCCATCCCTCCACCACCATCACTCTGTCACTGATCCCATCCCTCCACCACCATCCCTCTGCCACTGATTCCATCCCTCCCACCACCATCCCTCTGCCACTGATCCCATCCCTTCACCACCATTCCTCTGCCACTGATCCCATCCCTCTGCCACTAATCCCATCCCTTCACCGCCATTCCTCTGCCACTGATCCCAGCCCTCCCACCACTAGCCCTCTGCTACTGAACCCATCCCTCCCACCACCATCCCTCTGCCACTTATCCCACCCTTCCTCACCATCCCTCTTTCACTGATCCCACCTCCCACCAACATCCCTCTGCCACTGATCCCATCCCTTCACCACCATTACTCTGCCACTAATGCCATCCCTCCAACACCATCCTTCTGCCACTGATCCCATCCCTCCCACCACCATCCCTCTGCCACTATTTCCCTCCCTCCACCACCATCGCTCTGCCACTGACCACATCCCTCCCACCACCATCCCTCTGCCACTCCTATCCCTTCACCACCATTCCTCTGCCACTGATCCCATACCTTCACCACCATCCCTCTGCCACTAATCCCTCCCACCCCCCCACCAACATCCCTCTGCCACTGATCCCACCCACCCCCTAAACCAACATCCCTCTGCCACTGATCCCATCCCTCCACCACTATCACTCTGCCACTGATCCCATGACTCCACCACTATCCCTCTGTCACTGATCCTATCCCTCTGCCACTGATCCCACCCACCAACATCCCTCTGCCACTGATCCCATCCCTCCACCACCATCACTCTGTCACTGATCCCATCCCTCCACCACCATCCCTCTGCCACTGATTTCATCCCTCCCACCACCATCCCTCTGCCACTGATCCCATCCCTTCACCACCATTCCTCTGCCACTGATCCCATCCCTTCACCAACAAAGCAGGAAAGCTAACGTGATTCCGATATTCAAAAAGGGTCAGAGGCATATACCGGGAAATTATAGGCCTGTCAGTCTGACATCAGTAGTATGTAAACTTCTGGAGGGGATGATAAGGGACTATATCGTAGAGTTTGCTAAGGACAACAGCATCATCAGTAGTAACCAGCACGGGTTTACAAATGGGCGTTCTTGTCAAACCAATCTCTTAACATTCTACGAGGAGGTGAGCTGTGAGCTAGATAGGGGCAGACCAGTGGACGTGGTGTACCTAGATTTTGCTAAGGCGTTTGATACAGTTCCCCATAAGCGCTTAATTTATAAAATAAGGTCTGCAGGTATCGACAGCAGGGTTTGCTCTTGGATACGGAACTGGCTAAAAGGGCGTGTCCAAAGGGTGGTAATAAACAACGCGTACTCAGACTGGTCTGAGGTAGTAAGCGGGGTCCCCCAAGACTCAGTCCTAGGACCAACCTTGTTCAATTTATTCATAAACAGCATTGAGGACGGGATCAGTAGTTCAATATCAGTTTTTGCAGATGACACAAAATTAGGCAGGACAATAACAGCACAGCATGAAGCAGATATCCTACAGAATGACCTGGACAAAATAACGGAGTGGGCAAAGACATGGCAAATGAGGTTTAACGTGGAGAAATGTAAGGTTTTACACTTGGGGACTAGAAACATAAAAGCACAATACACGTTAGGAGGGGAACCCTTGGGAGAATCAAAAATGGAGAAGGATCTGGGAGTCTTGGTTGATGATAGACTAGGCAACAGCATGCAATGTCAAGCGGCAGCTGCCAAGGCTAGCAGAATATTAGCATGCATAAAGAAAGGGATGTATTCCAGAGATAAGACTATAATCCTTCCACTTTATAAAACTCTGGTCCGACCTCATCTGGAGTATTCGGTCCAGTTCTGGTCACCAGTCCTCAGAAGGGATGTGTTGGAGCTGGAGAGAGTCCAGAGAAGGGCAACTAAACTAATTAGGGGATTGGAGGACCTTGATTATGAGGAGCGTCTGCAATCGCTTGATTTATTCTCCCTGGAGAAGAGACGCCTGAGGGGGGACATGATAGCAATTTTTAAATATCTAAATGGGGATCTAGGCTTAGAAAAAAAGCTGTTCAGTCGAAGGGATTGCATGAGAACTCGGGGGCATACAATGCGATTAGAGGAGAAGCGTTTTAACCTCAGGCAACGTGGGGGGTTCTTTACTGTTAGGGCTACAAGATTGTGGAATTCTCTACCACATGAGGTGGTTTCTGCGAGTAGTATGGTGGCTTTCAAAAGACTCTTAGACGTACATCTCAAGGATCAGAACATTCAGGGGTATGCAAGATGATTACAGCCACACACATCTACACAGGTTGAACTGGATGGACTTTTGTCTTTATTCAACCTCACCAACTATGTAACTATGTAACATCCCTCCACCACTGATCCCTCCCAACCCCCAACCAACATCCCTCCGCCACCAACATCCCTCTACCGCTGGTCCTATCCCTCCACCACCATCACTCTGCCACTGATCCCATGATTCCGCCCATATCCCTCGGTCACTGATCCCATCCTTTCCACAACCATCCCTCTGCCACTGATCCCACCCAACAACATCCCTCTGCCACTGATCACAACCCTCTGCCACTGATCCCATCCCTCTACCACCATCTCTCTGCCACTTATCCCCCTTCCCCACGAACATCCCTCTGCCACGGATCCCATCCCTCCATCACCATCCCTCTGCCACATCCCATCCCTTCACCACCATCCCTCTTCCATTGATCCCATCCCTCCACCACCATTCCCTCTGCCACTGATCCCACCCCCTCCCCCCACCACCATACCTCTGCTACTGATCACATCTCTCCAGCTTTATCCCTCTGCCACTGATCCCACCCCCCACCAACATCCCTCTGCCACTGATACAATCCCTCCACCACCATCCCTCTGCCACTGATCCTATCCCTCCCACCACCATCCCTCTGCCATTGATCCCATCCCTTCACCACCATCCCTCTGCTACTGATCCCATCCCTTCACCGCCATTGCTCTGCCACAGATACCACCTCCCCACCAACATCCCTCTGTCACTGATCCCACCCCTCCACCACCATCACTCTGCCACTGAACCAATCCCTCCACCGCCATCCCTCTGCCACTGTCCCATCCCTCCCACAACCATCCCTCTGCCACTGATCCCACCCACCCCCCCACTACCATCCCTCCGCCAACTGATCCCATCCCTCCACCACCATCCCTCTGCCACAGATCCCATCCCTCCACTACCATCCCTCTGCCACTGATCTAATCCCTCCCACCACCCTTCCTCTGCCACTGATCCCATCCCTCCACCACCATCCCTCTGCCACTGATCTAATCCCTCCCACCACCATGCCTCTGCCATGGATCCCATCCCTTCACCACCATCCCTCTGCCACTGACCCCCCTCCCTGAAAAAATATCCCTCTTCCACTGACCCATCCCTCCACCACCATCTCTCTGCCACTAATCCCATGCCTCCTACCACCATCTCTCTGCCACTGATTCCATCCCTCCACCACCATCCCTCTGCCACTGATCCCACCCACCCCCCACCAACATCTCTTCTGCTACTGATACCATCCATCCATCACCATGCCCCTGCCACTAATCCCTCCCTCCACCACCATCCCTCTGCCACTGATTCCACCCCCCCCCACCACCATACCTCTGCCACTGATCACATGTCTCCACCACCATCCCTCTGCCACTGATCCCTCCCTCCACCAACATCCTTCTGCCACTGATATAATCCTTCCACCACCATCCCTCTGCCACTGATCCTATCCCTCCCACCACCATCCCTCTGCCACTGATCCCATCCCTTCACCACCATCCCTCTGCCAATGACCTATCCCTCCCACTACAATCTATCTGCGACTGATCCCTACCCCCTCCCCCACTACCATCCCTCTGCCACTGATCCCATCCCTCCACCACCATCCCTCTGCCACTGATCCCATCCCTCCACCACCAACCCTCTGCCACCAAAACATCCCTCCCACCACCATCCCTCTGCCACGGGTCCCATACCTTCACCACCATCCCTCTGCCACTGATCCCATCCCTCCTCCAACATTTCTCTGCCACTGATCCTCCCTCCCACAAATATCCCTCTGCCACTAACCCACCCCTCCACCACCATCCCTCTGCCACTGATCCCATGCCTCCCACCAACATCCCTCTGCCACTGATTCCATCCCTCCACCACCATCCCTCTGCCACTGATCCCACCCATCCCCTACCAACATCCCTTCTGCCACTGATACCATCCCTCCATCACCATCCCCCTGCCACTGATCCCATCCCACCCACCATCATCCCTCTGCCACTGATCCCACCCCTTCATCAACATCACCCTACCACTGATACCACCCCCACCACAACCACCATCTCTCTGTCACTGATCCAATCCCTCTGCCACTAATCCGATCCCTCCACCACCATCCCTATGCCACTGACCACAATCCCTCCAACACCATCCCTCTGCCATTGATCCCACCCATTCCCCACCAACATCCCTTCTGCCACTGATACCATCCCTCCATCACCATCCCCCTGCCACTGATCCCACCCCCACCAACATCCCTCTGCCACTGATACAATCCCTCCACCACCATCCCTCTGCCACTGATCCTATCCCTCCCGCCACCATCCCTCTGCCACTGATCCCATCCCTTCATCACCATCCCTCTGCCACTGATCCCATCCCTTCACCACCATCGCTCTGCCACTGTTTCTACCTCCCCACCAACATCCCTCTGCCACTGATCCCATCCCTCCACCACCATCACTCTGCCACGGATCCAATACCTCCACCACCATCCCTCTGCCACGGATCCCACCCACCCCTTCCCTCCCCCACTACCATCCCTCTGCCGCTGATCCCATTCCTCCACCACCATCCCTCTGCCACTTGTCCCATCCCTCCACCACCATCCCTCTGCCACTGATCCCATCCCTCTGCCACGGATCCTATCCCTTCACCACCATCCCCCTGCCACTGATCCCATCCCTCCCCCAACATCCCTCTGCCACTGATTCCATCCCTCCACCACCATCTTTCTGCCACTGATTCCATCCCTCCACCACCATCCCTCTGCTACTGATCCCACCCATCCCCCACCAACATCCCTTCTGCCACTGATACCATCCCTTCATCACCATCCCCCTGCCAGTGATCCCATCCCGCCCACCACCATCCCTCTGCCACTAATCCCATCCCTTCATCAACATCACCCTGCCACTGATACCACCCCCACCACAACCACCATCTCTCTGTCACTGATCCAATCCCTCTGCCACTAATACGATCCCTCCACCACCATCCCTCTGCCACTGACCCATCCCCCCACTACCATCCCTCTGCCACTGATCCCATCCCTCCACCACCATCACTCACTGATCCAATCCCTCTGCCACTAATCCAATCTCTCCCCCACCATCCCTCTGCCACTGATCGCACCCCCCACCAACATCCCTCTGCCACTGATCCCACCCATCCCCCACCAACATCCCTTCTGCCACTGATACCATCCCTCCATCACCATCCCCCTGCCACTGATCCCACCCCCATCAACATCATTCTGCCACTGATACAATCCCTCCACCACCATCCCTCTGCCACTGATCCTATCCCTCCCACCACCATCCTTCTGCCACTGATCCCATCCCTTCACCACCATCGCTCTGCCACTGATTCCACCTCCCCACCAACATCCCTCTGCCACTGATCCCATCCCTCCACCACCACCATCACTCTGCCACTGATTCCATGCCTCTGCCACTGATCTCATCCCTCCACCACCATCCCTCTGCCACTGATTCCATGCCTCTCACCACCATCCCTGTGCCACCGCCATCCCTCTGCCACTGATCCCATCACTTCACCACCATCCCACTGCCACTGATCCTATCCCTTCATCACTATCATTTTGCCACTTATCCCATCCCCCCACCAACATCCCTCTGCCACTAAACCCATCCCTTCACCACGATCCCTCTGCCACAGAACCAACCCACCTCCCACCACCATCCTCCTGCCAATGATCTATCCCTTCACCACCATCCCTCTGCCACTAAACCCATCCCTTCACCACCATCCCTCTGCCACTGATCCCCCTGCCACTGATCCCATTCCTCCACCACCCTCTCCCTGCCACTGGTCCCATCCCTCCACCACCATTCCTTTGCCACTGATCCATCCCTCCACCACCATCCAATGTGTTTACAGAGGAAGTGATGTGACATGATCATTCCCATAGCTAGGGCAGAGCTGAGACAGTCAGCAATAGATCACTAAAAGTGACTTGTTGCTGCAGAGCTGGAGTGGAGGTGGGGGATGGGGCATGGACCAGGCCTTTCAAGACTCCCCTTTGAGAGAAAGAAAATGAATCAGTTAAATAAAAAATCCCTTTCCATATGAATCCCCTGTTTCCAGCAATTAGGCAGGGTGCTCTGGTTTACATTTGCAATTACTGCATAAAAGTCAAACGCACACCTGTGAAAATTTGTGCTAACTTACCTTCAGGCAAATCTGCATTGATTATCTTAAAGTATATACTGTATATAAGACAGAATTTTCTTTAGTTATTGAATATCGTGGGGAACGGTTAGAATCCATGCCAGGTTGTTATTGCTGTCTATGCCCCCTCTCGGGAGATACACTCTTCTCTGTTGGTACTGGGAAACCTTGTCACTGAGAAATAAAGTGAAGGGAAATCCAGAATTTTAAAGTTGCTACCAAAATAAGAGGTGATAATAAATCTTCCAACAATGATACCTGTTCCTGGCAAATGTTGAAGAAGGAAAGTCTTCTCACTTTGTAGAGATTTCCAATCACTTCTTGTTGAGTCTCCAAGACCGGAAGCAAAGAGAAATCTCCCTAAGTGGACATGGATAGCAAATAATGAATTGAACGTTTTGTCATATATACTGTACACATTATGCTTTATTAAAGTCAGTGTGTAATATAAAAATAGAGACACTATAGTGAGTGAGTTGAGCTGCTAGCACACACAGTGTGGATTGAGGTGCAAGGGAGAGTGATCGCATCACTGAGGAATTTGATGACATTTGCACAACAGATATGACTGGACACACTGATTTTCTTCTGTAATAGACACTATTATATGAAAATGAAGTCACCAAATTGTATTGTTTTTATCACTGTATTGATTAACCACTTCTGGACCGAAAGGATTGGCCCCCTGGCAATATTTTGCGATTCGGCACTGCGTTATTTTAAACGGACAATTGCGTGGTCGTGTGACGCTGTACCTAAATAAAATTGATGTCCTTTTTTTCCCCACAAATAGAGCTTTCTTTTGGTGGCATTCGATCCCCACACATCTATGCTTGCCTTTCCCCATGATCCTGTGAAACCCCAGTCTACTGCACCCCCATATCTCACGTGCAAGTTTTGACTTGGGCATCTTTCACACTTGTGCGACTTGTCCTGTGACTTGGGACTGCAAAGTCACATGACAAGTCGTACCCCATGATTTCCTTTTCCATTTACATTTATATCTGTGCGACTTCAAATCGCAAAGACTTCAAAGTAGTCCCTGCCCTACTTTGGTCCGATCTTGATGCATTTTGAGGTCCATAGACCTCAAGATTACACGTCCAGTTAAAATTGCGTGACTTTTAGGTCGCACAAGTGAGAAAGGGGCCTTACACAAAGCCCAAGCCTACTTGCTATACACACTCCCCCTGTTGCCATGTGATAGCGTTCAGGAAAATGGCTGACTAGGCACCAGCAGTGCACAGTGAGAAATAGGAGAAATGTCATGTGTTACTTGCTTTTTTTCCCAGTGCAAAATCACAAATAATTAATAACAAAACTAGCTTCTGCAATATTTGCAATATTCAGTTTCACTCTAGGGATTCCTCTGCAGTAATAAAATGAAATGTAATCCAGATGAAAGTCCATGCAAAAAAGGCCAGTGACTGAAGAGTGCTCAAACATTACACTTCTAATGGATAAATGGTGATCCACTGAGCAGGTCCTCCACCACATACAGTGCCTTGCGAAAGTATTCAGCCCCCTGGAACTTTGCGACCTTTTGCCACATTTCAGGCTTCAAACATAAAGATATAAAACTGTAATTTTTTGTGAAGAATCAACAAGTGGGACACAATCATGAAGTGGAACGAAATTTATTGGATATTTCAAACTTTAACAAATAAAAAACGGAAAAATTGGGCGTGCAAAATTATTCAGCCCCTTTACTTTCAGTGCAGCAAACTCTCTCTCCAGAAGTTCAGTGAGTATCTCTGAATGATCCAATGTTGACCTAAATGACTAATGATGATAAATAGAATCCACCTGTGTGTAATCAAGTCTCCGTATAAATGCACCTGCACTGTGATAGTCTCAGAGGTCCGATTAAAGCGTAGAGAGCATCATGAAGAACAAGGAACACACCAGGCAGGTCCGAGATACTGTTGTGGAGAAGTTAAAAGCCGGATTTGGATACAAAAAGATTTCCCAAAAAGATTTCCCAAGCTTTAAACATCCCAAGGAGCACTGTGCAAGCGATAATATTGAAATGGAAGGAGTATCAGACCACTGCAAATCTACGAAGACCTGGCCGTCCCTCTAAACTTTCAGCTCATACAAGGAGAAGACTGATCAGAGATGCAGCCAAGAGGCCCATGATCACTCTGGATGAACTGCAGAGATCTACAGCTGAGGTGGGAGACTCTGTCCATAGGACAACAATCAGTCGTATACTGCACAAATCTGGCCTTTATGGAAGAGTGGCAAGAAGAAAGCCATTTCTTAAAGATATCCATAAAAAGTGTAGTTTAAAGTTTGCCACAAGCCACCTGGGAGACACACCAAACATGTGGAAGAAGGTGCTCTGGTCAGATGAAACCAAAATCGAACTTTTTGGCAACAATGCAAAACGTTATGTTTGGCGTAAAAGCAACACAGCTCATCACCCTGAACACACCATCCCCACTGTCAAACATGGTGGTGGCAGCATCATGGTTTGGGCCTGCTTTTCTTCAGCAGGGACAGGGAAGATGGTTAAAATTGATGGGAAGATGGATGGAGCCAAATACAGGACCATTCTGGAAGAAAACCTGATGGAGTCTGCAAAAGACCTGAGACTGGGACGGAGATTTGTCTTCCAACAAGACAATGATCCAAAACATAAAGCAAAATCTACAATGGAATGGTTCACAAATAAACATATCCAGGTGTTAGAATGGCCAAGTCAAAGTCCAGCCCTGAATCCAATCGAGAATCTGTGGAAAGAACTGAAAACTGCTGTTCACAAACGCTCTCCATCCAACCTCACTGAGCTCAAGCTGTTTTGCAAGGAGGAATGGGCAAAAATTTCAGTCTCTCGATGTGCAAAACTGATAGAGACATATCCCAAGCGACTTACAGCTGTAATCGCAGTAAAAGGTGGCGCTACAAAGTATTAACTTAAGGGGGCTGAATAATTTTGCACGCCCAATTTTTTTAGTTTTTTATTTGTTAAAAAAGTTTGAAATATCCAATCAATTTTATTCCACTTCATGATTGTGTCCCACTTGTTGATTCTTCACAAAAAATGACAGTTTTATATCTTTATGTTTGAAGCCTGAAATGTGGCAAAAGGTCGCAAAGTTCAAGGGAGCCGAATACTTTCGCAATCCACTGTAGATTAGCCTCTCACCTCATGGGTAGACCCCTGAATCACCAGATGGGTCAACTGCGCTTAATGAATCAATACAATGTCACATTAGTGGATCCGACATGTATTCGACTTCCCGATCCGAGAGATACATGTCAGATCCACTAATGTGACATTGTATTGATTCATTAAGCGCAGTTGACCCATCTGGTGATTCAGGGGTCTACCCATGAGGTGAGAGGCTAGGACCTGCACAGTGGATCACCATTTACCTATTAGAAGTGTAGTGTTTGGCCTTTTTTGCATGGACTTTCATTTGGATTACATCTCATTTTATTACATTTAGAGTGATTGGTGTGTCTAGTGATCTAGCGCTGCATTTTTGTCTGTATTACATATCTGCTTGGTCTTTTAGTATTTTGACCCTTAGTGTTCAGCTGCTATAGTGTAGAATTTATTTTATTGGTTTTGTGCTGATACATTTCCTTTACATATTTCCTCTGCAGTATCTTTTTCTGTCTCTAGATGTCCTCAGTCTGATGGCCAGCATCATTTAAGACACTTCCTCTTGGCCCAGGTTGTCCTGGACCCACCCTAGCTTGGGATTGGACATTGAGTGCCGGTTCACATTCTTGGGGCTGCGGCGATCGCATGTAATATCGGAGCGCACTGCTCCTTCATTACATGCGATCGGCTGTGCAGTGCGAATTCAGCCATACACTTTGTATGGCTAAATTCGCACTGCACCCGCAGCAAAGACGCACTGGATCGGATCGCACAGTGGTTCACACTTGTGCGATCCGATCCTGTGCGAACTGTAAAGATCGCACTGCGATATTCGATCAAACTGGGGGTGTCGTTAACATTTCATTGACACCCCCAGCGTATCGCATATGGCAGTGTGAACTGCCAGGGGTGCTTTTGCGATGCGTGAACACGCTGCGAATTCGCAGCCTTCCCGCATCGCATAAGTGTGACCCGACACTTAAGGAAGAAACAGCACAGTGATGAACTCATCTCTCTGTCACTCAGCTTTCTACTCCAATCAACACGATGCTTGTCAGCACCCAAACTAATTAGCTCCATGTTCTGCTTTTTCTACTCACACTCCAACCCTGCTAGACAGGGACAGTGATAGGCTTATACCAGGTCATATTCATGTATTTACATGACTTGCATTTAAAAAATACATTTATTTAATGATTAATGATTACAGGGCCACAATAGTTTGTATCTTTTACTGAATATCTGTCAGAGTTCAGCTTTAAAGCTTTTCCTTTTTTTTATTTTGGATAGATAAAGGAATGGCTAGAACTCCTGTCCATTTTTTGTCTAATGGCCCGTACACACAATGAGATTATCAGACAAACGATCGTCTGTTTTTTTTTTTTTTTTGCATGATAATCTCAGATTGAAACTGAAGAGGTCACTAAAGTTACAAAAGTTTGGAAGTGATATAATTTGTTGTAGTGTATTTGTATTGTATTTTTTGATGACAACTGTGCTAATTAACCACTTGCTGACCAGCCGCAGTTATATGGCAGCAGGTCAGCAGGTTCCTGCGAATCCCCGTATCTGTATCACTTATCCTGTGGGACGCGCCCACTTGCCAGCGGGGATTGCCGCCGAGCACCCGCGATTGCTCCCCTTGAAGAGAGAACGGTGATCTGCTGTTGTAAACAACTGCAGACCGTTGTTCCTCTGGTATCAACACAGCACTGCTATTTAGGAACAGAGGTATCTGTGTTGATATTACAAGCCCAACCCCCCCCCCCCCCACACACACACACACACACACACAGAAAACACCCCCTAGCTCACACTTAACCCTTTGATCGCCCATGGGTTAACCCCTTCCCTGCCAGTGTCATTAGTAAAGTAACAGTGCATATTTTTAGCACTGATTACTGTAGTAATGTCACTGATCCCCCCAAAAGTGTCAGTTAGGGGTCCAATCTGTCCATCGCAATGTCGAAGTCGTCCTAAAAATTGCTGATCGCTGCCATTAGTAGTAAAAAAATAAATAGGCTTATTGGGATTTTTTTTTTTACCAAAAATATGTAGCAGAATACAAATTGGCCTAAAATGATGAAAAAAATTTGATTTTTAATTTTTGTTTTGGGAATGTTATATAGCAGAAAGTGAAAAATATTGTTTTTTTTTTTTTTTTTCAAAATTGTCACTCTTTTTTGTTTATAGCGCAAAAAAATTAAAATCGCACAGGTGATCAAATACCAGCAAAAGAAAACTTTATTTCCTTTTCCTGCTGCTGTAATCACCATGTCTGATGTCACAAGTCAGATGGATACGACGAGGATCTGACTTTGATCCAACTTCAATGATATGAAATGGGCTGAAGTCGGACTGACTTGTGTCGGACCAGTTTAGACGGCTCTCATAGGGAAGCATTGAGTTGCACCAGTGTGAATCGGGCCTAACTGAAAATCGTACAATCTGGTATCGTAAGAGGAAAATTTTCGGATGAACTGTCTCGATCGGCTCTTGAAAGCTTTGTACTAATGATCAGATTATTGTACGATCTCTTTGAAAACTGTATCTTTCGGATCCTGTGTACGGGTCATTAGGCCGTCTATACAGAGATTTGAACCTTTATCGGGCAGGCTAAATATTCCAAGTTGATCGATCGATCAATTTGGGTACAACCAGTCTGCCAGATTTGCTTGTGATTATAGCAAGCGGCTGCTATAGCCGCTAGCAGTAATCACTGTCTTCTCTCGGCGGGGACGCCTTCCCCACCCAGTAGAAGACAATGGCCTGCCAGGAGGGTTTGCCCCATCAATACTGTCTGTGGTAATTGGGGAATCAAGCAAATTTCTTTCCTGCAACCACCAGAAATTCACCTTGGTCAGCCGTATTTCAGAGATCATCCTTCACTTCCCGCCCTGCAAACACAACGGGAATTCCCCATTATTTCCTTTTCAGGTGACAACAGTATAATTTATGATTTCCTATTACTTCCTGTTCCCCTGACAATGGTCACCAGGACAAATTGAGTGGGTACATCTGCCCAACAGGGAGACTTTAACCACTTGCCGACTGCGCCAAGCAGATTTACTGCAGCAGGGCGGCTCGGCTTCGCATAATCATGTAGATCTACGTGATTATGTGCTCCCACGATCTTCAGCTAGAATGACAGAAGGGCCGCCTATTTATGTAAACAAAGCAAGCGGCTTTTCTGTCAGAGAGGCAGGGAAAGATCATGTGATTCAGCTATGCTGAATCACCGATCTCTCCCTGCCTCTGTCCATCCCATCCCCCCACACAGTCAGTAAGCACTATTAGGCATATGCTTAACCCCTTGATCACCCCCAGTGTTAACCCCTTCCCTGGCATTTTTTTTTAGCACTGATTACTGTATTAATGTCACTGGTCCCCAAAAATGTCAGGTGTCCGATCTGTCCGCCGCAATGTCGCAGTCCAGCTAAAAATCGCTGATCGCCGCCATTACTAATAAATAAAAAGTCCAAAAATCTATCCCGTAGTTTGTAAACGCTATAACTTTTGCGCAAACCTATTAAAATATGCTTTTTGGGATTTTGTTTTACCAAAAAATATATAGCAGAATACAGAAAAAATTGAACAAAAGTTCAGAGGGTGGGACTTTAAATGAGGCTCCGCCCAATGGGGCTAGATGCCTCCATCCCTATTCATGAGAATATGAGGGGAATATGGTAATTAAAAAATGGTAGAAATGAGTATGTCAGGCAGTGGGCTTATACAAGGATAATAAAATAGAGACATAGTAATATGACAGTAACTATTATACATTTGGTAAAATGAAGCACATTGCCTAAAGGGGGTAATAAACAGGGGGAACAGTAAAAAAAGGGGGGACATGGGACTTTAAATGAAGTGTGTGAACAAGCGGTTGGTAATGAAAAAAGTAAAATCACTGGTAGAGGAAAAACACAGGTTTAATGATACATGTAAACTTGTATAACATTGCATTGATTGCATAGTACATACATATAATGCTCAAAACCATAATACAGTACAGGGCATGATAATAAAGGTACATAATAAGATGGTAAAAAATGTACCTAAAATCAAAAGTAACTCTATGTAAGCAGTTGTAAAGTCCATATAAATGGTATGGTAGATGCATTGATAATATGCTCAACGCGTTTCGTGGGCAACTCCACTTATAGCAGAATACAGATTGCCCTGAAACTGATAAAAAAAATTAATTTTTTTACATTTTTTATTGGGAATGTTTTATAGCAGAAAGTAAATAATATTGTGTTTCTTTTAAAAATTGTCGCTCTTTTTTTATTTATAGCGCTAAATCTAAAAACCGCAGAGGTAATCCAATACCCCCAAAAGAAAGCTCAATTTGTGGGGAGAAAAAGGACATCAAATGTATTTGGGTCAGTTAAAACAATGTAGTGCCGAATCACAAAAAATGGCCTGGTCATTAAAGCGGAGTTCCACCCTGGGAAAGCTTTTTTTAATAAAAATACCCCCGGGACAGTCAGGGCTAGTGCATTCCACAATGGATAGCCTCTGATCTGTCCCGGGTTGCACTTACCTTTTAGAAGAAATACTTACCTTGAAAATGAATTGCCCAGCGCTGCCATCTCAGGTGTGGGCAGCTTGAAGCCAGCGCGATCCTCTTCTGTGTCCCCTTCCGTCTTCTTTGGTCCCATGATGCACTACACCGGCCCCGCCGTCACTTCCGGTGCCGCAGCGTCATCCCTACACAGCTTCTGGGCATGCCCAGAAGCTGTTTAGAAAGGTATGACGCGCCTGCACCGGAACTGACGTCGGGGCCGGTGCAGGCGCATTGATTCCTGGGAGCGATGACGTTCAGCTCCCAGGAATCATTGCAAGCCAGGAAGTGACGGCTCGCCGTGGCCGCCGAGGGGAGGAAGAGGAAGTAAGGTAAGTATATTATCTTCTAAACCAGGTAAGTAAAAAAAAAAAAAAATTGCGATTATCCATTTGTTTTTCAGGTGACCCCGGGCATGAAGATGGAGGTAAGTATAATTTTAGGGTGGAACTCCGCTTTAAGGGGGTAAAACCTTCTGGAGCTGAAGTGGTTAATGTGACTACATGTGAATGTTTTTATCAATACCATGCCAGCATTGAATAGGGATCCTGCAGAAATCCTCTTTTTATACAAGCCCATCTATACAGCCTATAATGTATTCTAATAAAATCACTCCGAATAAACAATTTGTATGCCATCTAGTACTAGATTTGTTTTTCCTGCAATTATCTTCTCTCTATAGAATACGCGTTCTTCTGTAGCCTTGTCTTGTCTTGTAATGAGTAACAGGAAGGCTTATAGGATATGAATCTAGAAAAGACAGGCATTTAAAAAACAAAATCATTGAACACTGATGAGTGAGGCACAAATCTCTGGTTAACTCTTAAAGTTTCCATAGACAGCTTGAATTTTGGCCGATTCCTACTGAATCATCTGAAAAATGAGCTGTGGGTGGCCCGTCTGGCACAACCCGGGTCGACAGATGTAGATTTTTTCTTTAGTCAGTAGCCGAGGGAAAATTTGTATAAATAGCGACTGCATCCAATCAGATGCAACCACTGTGCAGGTATTCTGACAGCTGTGGGTGCTGGCTGTCACATTATAATGGCTGACAGGGGAGATTCATCCATCCACATTGTATAGCATGGATGGAGGAATCCAATCATTTTCTTTATTGGAGGCTTAATGAGAAAAATTATTTTATAGCTAGTAATCTTATTTAAGGACCTATAGCCTTTTTATTGCTATGTCTAGATGTAGAAAGATCAGCTAAATGCAAATAATGTTATCCAAACTACGCTGATATGTTAAAATTCCTATTTCTATGTATAGTGTGTATTTATTTATGTATACAGGGCTGCGATGTCTGCTGTGCTTCCTGCCCATACACTTATCTCACTGATGGGGATGTCTGATCGGAAACAGCAGAAAGCTTGTAGGCTCTAATGATGTGAAACACCCATAATTCACCTGGTGGACAGATACTTAGAGTGATTGTAAAGTCTTGTTTTATTTTAAATACAAACATGTTATACTTATCTCCTCTGTGCAGTTGGTTTTGCACAGAGCAGCCCGGATCCTCCTCTTCCGGGGTCCCTCTTCTGTGCTCCTGGCCCCTCCCTCTTGTCAAGTGCCCCCCCCCCCCCCCGCCCTGCAGCAAGCAGATTGCTATAGGGGCTCCTGAGCCAAGCTGCAGCTCTGTGTGTCCATTCAGACACAGAGCTACGGTTCAACCCCGCCGCCTGATCGGCTAACTGACTTTGATTGACAGCCACAGGAGCCAGGACGTAACTACAGGGGTTGCAGGGGATGCAATTGCACCTGGGCCCTATGCTCCAGGGGGGCCTGTGCGTCTCCCCAGTACACCTGGATAGGTGGGGCAGCGGGGGCAGCATGTAGAGAAATCACTGTCCTCCTTTTTCCTCCTGTAGCTCCAGGAGGAAAATGGAGGAGATTGGTTCCTCTGTATGCTGCCCCCGCCACTCCTCCTATCCAGGTCACTTGTGTTCTGCTGTCTCTAGGCCCCTGTGTGCTCCCCTGGTCCCCCCCCTACTGTGCTGCCCCCCACTGTGCTCCCTCCCCTCTCCTGCCGACTGCTGCAGGGGATGTGTCACAATAGAGAACCAGGAAGGGGTCGGTAAATATGTAATTTCCCAGCTCCTTCTTTTTCTGAATGGACAGAGTCATAGTCAGTGACATTGCAAAAAAATGAAATAAAATGATAAAAAAGAATACAATTAAAATACCAAAAAATAAAAACTACTGACACCAGTGGGTGAACTTCCAGGATCGCAAAGGTCACACTTGCGACTGGCCCTGGCATTCCACCACCGAGGCCCCAAGATGGCAGGAAGGGGCCCACTACAGAACTTGTGAAAGGGTCCCGCTGCAGGACTGTAATAAAGAGCCCCACAACTAGACTAAAGGGCCCCAGGATCAGTGGGAGGAGCCCCAGGCTTTAAGGGAAGGGCCCCGCCAGGTGTCTGAGGGGCCCTTCATGGTTTCTTGCACCGGGGCCCTAAAGGTTCTAGTAACGCCTCAGACAAGAGCCAATGGTGCAGCGGCTGTGTCTCAGCCAATCTGGAGGGAGAGTCTCCAGCGGCCGAGAGACTCATGGATCTTGTTGGATAGAGATGGGGCTCAATTAAGTATTAGGGGATGCTGGGGGAGGCTGCTTCACACAGAAGGCTTTTTATCTTAATGTATAGAATGCATTAGGATAAAAAAAACTTCTGACTTTAGAACTCCTTTAAGCTGTGACACAATGGTGCCCAGGGTTAATATCTTATTGTATTGCTACTTTTCATTGTAATAATACTGTGCTCAAAAATGTAATATTGATCCATCTATGGCAGTTCCTGTTGAAACTAATTTGATCTACCAATCGACTTCTGTCAAATGAGACTGTTGAGAAACTTTTGTCGATCAGCAGCTTGCAGCCATTCATCTGCAGCCTTGATCAGTGTATTCTGAAAGTGGAGGACAGCAGCAGGGCCGGGACAAGGGCTAAGCAGGAGGGATGGCTGCCCTGGGCATTTTGGTATCATGTGAGGTGGAAGGGCGCCTTGAGAAGATTGGGGGGGGGGGGGATTTGTGTTGGAAGGAGTGATTAGGGGGGCGACAGGGGGTAAGAAATGTTCCAGGAGGGGAAATTTGGGTGTGTGTGTGTTAGTTGGTGATTTAGGGAGATCTGTGTTGGGTGGGGAAAGAGCTAGAAGAGGTGATATGGTGGGGGGAGGGGGGCTTTTTGCTAATAGGGATGATTGGAGTGTATTTATGGGGATATTAGGGGATATGGGGATATTAGGGGGGGGGCTATGTGCTATTAGGGGAGATTGGGGGGGATTTGTGCTGGGTGGGGGGATTTAGAATGGGGATAGAGGATGTTTACTTGGAGGGAAAATTTTAGGGGTAGAGGATTTGTGCTTGGAGGGGTGATTTATTTATTTATTTTTGGGACGGGGGGCATATGTGCTAGGGGGATTTGGGGGATAGGGGAATCAAGATTTGTTCTGGGAGGGGGGATTTCAGCGGGCAGCAGATTTGTACTGGGAGAAGGGGGTAATCATGAAGATTAGTGCTGAGTGTGGAGACTTAGAGTGGGGGTAGAGGATGTGTACTTAGAGGGTAAGTTTTAGGGGTACAGGATTTGTGCTTGGATGGGTGATTTTAATTTTTTTTGTGACAGGGGGGCATTTGTGCTGGGGGGATTTGGGGGGATAGGGGACAAAGATTTGTTCTGGAAGGGGGGATTTCAGCAGGCGGCAGATTTGTACTGAGAGAAGGGGGGATTTTTGCTTAGGTGGTAATCATGCAGATTAGTGCTGGGTGGGGAGATTTAGAGTGGGGGCAGAGGATGTGTACTTAGAGGGGAAATTTTAGGGGTAGAGGATTTGTGCATGGAGGGGTGATTTTAATTTTTTTTTGGGACAGGGGGCATTTGTGCTGGGGGGATTTGGGGGGATGGGGGACTAAAATTTGTTCTGGGAGGGGGGATTTCAGTGGGGGGGGGGGTTTGCTCTGGGAGGAGGGGAAAGTTATGCTTACGGGGTAATCATGCAGATTAGTCCTCAGTTTTTTGGGGGGGATTTTTGCCGACACACAATGCTCATGCATCTTGGGTGGGGGGGGGGGGCGCCGATTGGCATTTTTGTTTTTGCCCTGGGCTCTGGATTACTTTTTTTGGCACTGCACAACAGGGTTGATTCCTCCATCTACCTTGCATGTGTGGATGGGGGAATCCCTTTATTGTTTTAATAAGCCCGTTGGCAGATCAAAAAAAAAAAGATGAACCAGCGTTAGAATGAATTATAGCAGTCAGATTATGTTTATTAACTGTCCAATCGCATTGTCTAAAATGACCCCACACACATGAAGTCATCATCCAATCTTATCAAAAATAGCCAGACGGGGAGAATATCCTTACCTGTAACATGATGTTTTAATATTGTTCACATTTGAAATCTCCACATGGAAAACTTCTGCAGTAAACATATAAACTCCTCTTTTTGTCTGTTGCAGCCATAAATGAACTGACCCGATAAGAGGACAGAAATGTATTTTGGGATCCGCAGTTCCATCCCTGGATTACAAGGCCGGCATCTTTTCATAAGCTGGTTGCTATGGTTTAATGATTTTTTTATGATTAATACATGTAACGAGATAAAGTTACAAGCCCTAAATACAGTCTGGAATTAGATCATGGTTGCTAAGCAAAGCTATAATATTTTCAGTGCGTTTAATTACTTGGAACATAATTATATTTAAGAAGACTGCGGTTAGGATCCAGGGCCGGGGGAGAGAAGTTAACCTGTTCACGGCGTGAAATGTTTGACCTCTTCCATTCAAACATATAATAAAGAGAGTACAAGGGGAAGATGACACGGTATCCTGACCTCTCTGTATAATAGGCTAAAGCTGCCTGTGCGGCATCAAAGATTTCTATCCAGGGTATCCCATAGTTTTCTATGGAGTGTGGACAGGGCCATCTTACAGAATGGACACGCTGGGCAGTTGCCCGTGGGCCCCACTTGCCCAGTGACCCAGCCCCAGCCAAGCATTAGTCCAGATTCCCGTGTGCATCTCGCCGCCGAACTTAGCAGGTGGCAGGCGCCTGTCAGCCTTGCACTGCTGTTAGGCCACCTGTGGTCATGGAGGGGGAGCCCACAACTGCAGGAATGGCTGTTTGCCTCCACGGGAACAGGCACACACAGGACAGTCGAGTCTGACTCCCATGCGTGTGTGTGTTCACCTGACCCAGCCGCCAAACTCGGAAGCTGTCATTAGCCTGGCACTGCTGTACCAATAAATATCGCCCTATCAATAATTTGTATTTTTATTCTCATGGGTGATTGTGTAGGCCGGGCCCCAGTGCACTGCATTGCCTGGGGCCCTATAATGCTCTTAAAGCGGAGTTCCAGCCTCAGGGGTGAGTTTTAGATAAAAATACCCCCTCAGGGCTAGTACATTCCACAGTGGATAGCCTCTGTACTGTCCCGGGTCGCACTTACCTTTTCGAAGAAATACTTACCTTGAAAATTTCTTCTCCAGCACTGCCATCTCAGGTGTGGGCAGCTGAAGCCAGCGCGTCCTCTTCTGCGTCCTTTTTGGTGATGTCGGAGTCCCAGAATGCCCTGCATTGGCCCCGCTTGTCACTTCCGGTGCAGGCGCGGCATCCCTGCACAGCTTCTGGGCATGTTTAGCAGGGAATGCCGCGCCTGTACCGGAAGTGACGAGCGGGCCGGTGCAGGGAATTGACTCCTGGGAGAGATGACGTTCAGCTCCCAGGAGTCATCGCAAGTGACGGCGCGGGCCGCGGCCGCAGAGGGAGGAAGTGGAAGGAAGGTGAGTATATTTTCTTCAAAAACATCAGTGCCCTTCAGTGTTGCCTCATCAGTGCCGCCTCATCAGTGCCCATTAGTGCAGCCACATCAGCGCACATCTGTGTAGAAAAAAATGTACTTATTTTTAATTAAATTTTTTTCTTTTTAGCTTTTTTAGCAAAAAAATAAAAAAGCCAGGAGTGATTAAATACTACCAAAAGAAAGCTCCATTTGTGTGAAGAAAATGATAAAAAGTTAATTTATGTACAGTGTTGTATGGCCGCGCAATTGTCATTCAAAGTGCCAAAGCACTGAAAGCTGAAATATGGCCTGGGCAGGAAGGGTGCGCAGTATTGAAGTAGTTAAAGCGGTAGTATCCCCCAAGAATAAAAACCAAAAAACCCTGCAGGAAAATGGCATAATGCATCGCATACTAGCACATTATGAAATACTTACCTTAAAACGAAGCCCCCACACGGTCGCCCGGACACCGCTAAGGGAGCTGTGATGTTCTCTCGGCGTCTCTTCCGGGTTCGGCCGCTCAGGCGCTGTTAGTGGCTGGAGCCGCGATTACGTCACTCCCGCGCATGCTCACAGGAGTAAAGTAAAGTTCATATTCCCATCACACACCTTCCTGGATATAGGCACATACATATTGGGTGCTGAAGCGATCACCAGCTGGACACTGGAACTATCACAGATACATACATATTCGCCAGCACAGGGGTCCTGCGTGGCTCCGAAACGTTGCACTGTTTCTGATGTGATCCTTTTTGTAATAAAGCTTTTGGACTGCTTTTGCAAGATCCATGGTGTGCTGGTGAATATGTATATACATGCGCACGGGAGTTCGCTTTCCGGCACAGAGCCAGGAAGGAGGTCTAAAGGTCCGCCGGACCTTCAGAGCGCATGCGCCGCTGGTGTCAGCGGCTGCATGCAGGGTGAAAATCTCCTAAACCGTGCAGGTTTAGGAGATATTAATTTTACCTACAGGTAAGCCTTATTATAGGCCTTATCATAGGCTTACCTGTAGGTAAAAGTTAAAAAGCGGAGTTTACTATGGCTTTAAAAGTAAAGTTTAATCCTCCTTTATTATGCTTTCCCTGGTTCCTCCCTCTCCCTCATCAACATGCGTATTACATTTTTAAATAAATCTTCCTGTTGTCTTTACATGCCTTATTTTAGTCAGAGTGATTTAATCACTGGGTCTCAGTTTTTCTCTATGCAATCAAGGCAGATCATGACTGGTGGGAGGGGCCAGCAGGGTGCTATACATATCTTCTTGCAACCATCACAGCACCCTACTTCAGTACTCTTCTTAAGAGTCCTCAGCCCTGATACAAGCAGATCTATACATATTATATAATAACCCTTTTACTGCCAGAGCAATTTTTGCTTTTATTTTTTGCACACATGCTTAAAAAAATTTTAGGCCTGAAGTTTACATAACCCCCAAAACAATATAAAATATTAGTAGCTCCAATTATTATATGACACATGATATTACCGCAAAGCTCTAGAAAACAGCAAATAATTAAAGTTAATTTTAGGGCACACAGATGCAATAAATTACCCAATCTTTGGTAAAATATAAAACCCGAGGTTGCACCAAGTAAAGCGATACCCAACATATCAAACCTTAAATTTGCGTGCACTCGTGAAAAGGTGACAAACTTCAGTACCCTATATTTTCCATAGAAAACCCTTTCAAAGCCCCTATAGGTCATCAGTTTAGCGTTACAGAGGAGCTCAGGTGCTAGAAATATTGTTCTCACGCCGGTGTGTGCAGCAATATGTAATGTGTGTATTGCAATCAGCGTAGGCACCCCCAATGTGTGCGTTTATGTTCATACATGCGTATACACAGAGGTGGGGTCTCAAAATTTTTCACGGGGGATTATTTGTGCTTGGGTGTAAATTTTGTTTTTTGCAATTTAAAAAAAAAAATTTCATTACATGATGATTTTTGGGTGACAGATTCTCATTAATGAGATACCCAGGGCCTGAAAGACCCTGAATGTTTCCCCTGTGCTCCACTGAATGTAATGCAATACAGATCGCAGTGCATTACATTCTTTCCCGGCCATGCTGGCAAGGGACACCGAGAGGCGGACCCAGAAGTGACGCTGAGACCAGAAGGTCCAATGTTGGAGCACCGAAAGTATATTGATAGCTATGCTTCCAACACTCCATAAGCAGTGGCGGCCCATCCATTGGGGGCGCAGGGGCGCGCCCCCCTATCCATGTGTCCAGCCACCTAATCTACATGTAGGGCGCCGGATGCATGGATGCCAATGGGGTTTTTTTTTTAAGCACATGATTAAAGCCAGAGGCTCTAATAGGCTTAAAAAAAGGGTGGGCTCGGGGCACAGAGCGCTGAGCCCTGAGCCCACCCAGTTGTTTGACAATAGGGAATGAATATTCGCTATTGTCACACGGATCCTCCTCCTGGCCAATCAGGAAGCGGGTCCTGGTTGGCCGAAAGGAGAAGCCATGCCATTGGTCAATGAGGAGGAGAAGGGAGGAAACGCAGGAGACTGAGGGGAAGCTTCTGCTGCCGCTGCTGCCTGCCTGCCCTCCCCATGGTGAGTGAGCTGGCAACCCAGGGGAGGGGGTATGGTGTGCGGGCTGGTGTGGTCCGGGGGGGGGGGGTATGGTGTAGTCCGTCTGCTGCCCCAGCCCATGGAGCACCGGCCGCCACTGTCCGTAAGGATGTAAATTGTAAATTAAAGCGAATAGTCCAGGAGGTGGCATGCACCTTGTTGGACTTTACCCCTACTAACCCAGCACATTAGAAAAGTGGCTGAAAATTAGCTTTAAAAAAACAGCCAAACCCTTCCCTTTGAATGCAATGAGATTCACCAAAATGATGAAATTCCATTAAAACCTTCCAATAAAATTTTAGGGAAATGAAAACTTTCAATTGTGCTCATCCCCTAACAGAAGTTGACCTTTTATAATATGTTACATGTTACACCCAAATTCAGGGTGTAACATGTAACATATTACAGATGCACCGGCACCCGATCCCCCGTTCTGACAGTTAGTGAGGGATCTTCTCCCCCCGCTAGCTGTCACGATCTACAAGAAACACGGTCATGTGGGGCTCCGCCCACCCCGACCCCATCATCCATTTACAGTGTTGTGTGTATGGGAAAAGTACAAGGTGGGACAACCTTTGCGGCTATCAGCTTGTAGTTCTCGATGAACTACTACGATGCTGCTGAGTACTGTAGGAGTTCATTCATGCTTCCTGTCACAGTGTAACAGCTTGGCCATATCGGAGGTATGACCAGACAAATACACAGCAGTCTACAGACCCGTGGCATTACACCCATCATCTGCGGAATACAGGTCCATTACCAAACAAAAAATGCATAATATTTTACATGCAACAAAAATGTCCATTTATTATTTTTTGTAAAAGTGAGTTTATCCTTTAAGGTTCACAAATGATTTTCTGTTTTCTCATTGCTATAGCCCTTTATAAAATTAGCCAAATTTATGAGGCATGTTTACCAGTGAAATCATCCCTTACAGATGCCCGGCCTCGTCTACATTTCCGTTTGATCTATTGATTTCTGTAAACAGGTTTTTTACAACATCACAGTAAGGAGACAGAGGAAAGCAAGTTAAAAGAAGACTACAGCTCCACCTGATGGCTGAATAGAAGACTACATAATGTACGTAAGCATTTTTCTTTATTTAGCTGACTAAGAAAAACAATGTTTTACCATTTTTATCTTTTCTAAGGCCTTGTTCACACCTGTGCGCATTTCAGCTCGTAAAACGCTAATTTCTGAAGTCTCAAAACACCCAACATGCAAAATCTCATTCATTTCAGTGTTCCCTGTTCACATATGAGCGGTTTGTTGCCTGAAGCAAAACGCCTGAAGCTCAGAAACGTACATGAGCTTCTTTTTTTGCCAGATTACAAGCATTTTTGTTAGATATCAATGAATGGCTCCAAACACCAAAGCACAGCAAAAAACGTCTGAAAAAGGCCCGGACAAACGCCTGAAAAAAGCCCAAAAAAACGTCTGAAAACGTATCGCTCAGGTGTGAATGGAGCCTAATGCTGGCCTTACACTAGCCAAAAAATAGTTCGAAAATCTGTCATTTGGTCCGTTCATTTGTTTTTCGTCCAGTTAATAGGCACAAAAAGAAAATCGGTTTTAACTTTTCAGAGCTGAAAAATCGAAGGAACAGTTTGGTAAATTCTGCCGAACGAACGATAAAATGAAAGTTTAATTTTGTTTCTCACCTGAACTGTTTGCACTATACATATGTGACCAAATGAATGAAAAACAGATTCATTTATGTCCATTGAACAATGGACGGGCGGAAAGTGGTTAAAGGAGTTGTGAAGATAGTTTTATTTTTTTATCCTAATGCATTCTACGCATTAAGATAAAAAGCCTTCTATGTGAAGCAGTCTCCCCAGCCCCCCTAATACTTACCTGAGCCCATTTCTGTCCAGCGATGTCCACAAGTCCCTTGGCCGTCCAGGGCTCTCCCTCCTGATTGGCAAAACGCCCGTCACACAAATTACATGAGCTTTTTTGGCAGAGTACAAGCGTTTTTATTTTTTTTCATTGGTCATTTGTCAACCTAAAAATGCCTGTACAAAAACGCTGCAAAAACCCCTGTAAAACGCCCGAAAAAAAACGCTTGTAAAACTAGCAACGCCTAGATGTGAGCGGAGTCTGAAAGAACCAAATGATACATTGTTTATAGTAATCTCTCAGCACTGAGCAATGTTGATAAACATTTGCTGGAGGCTCTTTTTTTTTTTACAGCTGTTTGTGAGCAGAGAACTGCTCTGCACTGTATTAATTGTGGAAATGCTGGACATATGCCCCGGGGGGGGGGGGGGGGGGCGCAGAGTGGCGATCGGTGGTGCGGTGTGTCACTCTGACACACCGCATCTCTGATCCCGGTAAAGAGCCTAATGACGTAGGCTCTTTACCATATGACCAGCTGTGTCCAATCACAGCTGGTCACATAGTAAATAGGAAGTGCCGTTGATCGGCTTTCCTTAGTTCGTGCAGAGTAGAGGAGAGCCGATCGGAGGCTTTCTTGAGGGGGGGGGGGGTCTGTGCTGGTAATCAGAGCATTGATTACCAGTGCAGGCCCTTGCGGGGATGCCACTAGAGCCTCCAGGGATTGCCCACCCATGACCATTAGAGATGCCCACCCATGGCCACCAGGGATGCCAATCAGGGCTCAGGGACCCTTTCAGTACCCTCCTCAGAGCTGCTCATGATTGCCATCTATCAGTGCCGCCCAACAGTGCCCATCATTGCTATCTATCAGTGCCGCCCACCAGTGCCCATCATTGCCATCTATCAGTGCCGCCCACCAGTGCCCATTATTGCCCATCAGTGACACCTATCAGTGCCCATCAGTGCCGCCTATCAGTGACCACCAGTGCCCATCAGTGCCGCCTATCAGTGCTCACCAATTCTGCATATCAGTGTTACCTATCAGTGCCACATATCAGTGCCCATCAGTGCTGCATATCTGTGCCGCCTATCAGTGCCCATCAGTGCTGTATATTAGTGCCTCATCATCAGTGCCACCCCATCAGTGCCTCCTCATCAGTGCCTGTCAGTACAGCCTCATCAGTGCAGGAAAAAACGTATCTATTTAGAAAATTGTATAACATAAACAAAAAAACTTTTTTTTTTTTTTCAAACTTTTCGGTATTTTTTTATTTGTGTAGCAAAAAAGAAAAAACCTTGCGGTGATCAAATACCACTAAAAGAAAACTCTATTTGTGGGGAAAAAATGACATAAATTTGTTTTAGGTACAGTGTTGCATGACCGCGCAATTGTCATTCAAAATGCAACAGCGCTAAAAGCTGAAAATTGGCCTGGGCAGGAAGGGGGTGAAAGTGCCCTCTATTGAAGTGGTTAAAAAAAAAAAAAAAAGCAACAATTCTGAAAAAAAAAAACATATTTTCACTTTCTGCTATATAACATTCCCAAAAAAATGTAAAATCAAATTTCATTATTTTAGGCCAATTTGTAATCTGCTACATATTTTTGGTAAAAAGTCCCAATAAGCGTATTTTGATTGGTTAAGCTAAAAATTAGGGGATAGATTTATGTCGTTTTTATAATTTTTTTTTTTTTACTAGTAATGTCGACAATCAGCGATTTTTAGCGGGACTGTGACATTGCGACAGACAGATCAAACCCCTAACTGACATTTTTGGGGGGACCAGTGACATTACTACAGTAATCAGTGCTAAAAACATGCACTGTTACTGTAATAATGACACTGGCAGGGAAGGGGTTAACCCAGGGGCGATCAAAGCGTTAAATGTATGCCTAGGGGGTGTTTTCTAACTGTGAGGGGGATGGACTTGTGGAATCAACACAGAGAACTGTGATCCTAATTAGGAGGAACACAGGGGCTCTGTATTGATTCCAGAGATAACAACGGTCTGCTGTGTTTACAACAGCAGACCGCCGTTCTCTCTCCACGGGGAGCGATGGCCGGCCCCATGAATCAGCTTCACTGCTGAGGAATGGGCGCACGCCCTAGGATCCTTACCGTGGATCACCGTACATGTACGGCGATTTGCGCAACAGAGCCAGCCTTCCACAGTATATATGCGGCAGGCGGTCAGCAAGCGGTTAATTGGATAAACAGCCCCCATTTACAGATGAAAGTTCATCCCTTTGATCTATAAGAACCAAATGATACAATGTTTCTCCTTATCTCTCAGTGCTTAGTAATGTTGATAAACATTTGCCGGAGGATCTTTTTTTTTTTGACAGCTGTGAGTGAGCAGAGAACTGCTCTGCACTGTATGAATCGTGGAAATGCTGGATTAGGATCGTGAGGGGGGTTGATTCGAGACTGGGATTTTTTAACAAGTATTTATGCAGCTTTAGGAAGCACATTGTGGGGGTTTACATCACTTCAATTAGATCGGGTGTGTGATCTGTGATGCATCTTTGATTTCTCAGTGCATGCAAATAAAGTCACTGATACCTTGTCTAAACTTCCTGAACTGCGGGGGAGAGTGCGTCTATCACACCCAAAACACACCACGAGCATCATAAAGATAAGATTCTCTACATAACTGCAAATAACAGCACAGCAAAGCTACTTGTGTATTGCATTCAGGCCACGTCATGTGTGGTTTTAACACTCTAATATCTCATAGATTGTATTTGTTGTATTTGTTGTTTTGCAAGGCTATCGTCAGTCTAACATTGACAGTCATATAAATATCTTCATGTGAACAGATGTCTTTTCAATATTGAGGAATATTTTAACTGGCACCTCCCTTAGCCTAACATGGCTGCCAACGCAGGACAATGCACTGTACAGTAAAATTACCTAGGGACAGGGCTGCAGGGATTTTTTCAAGTACAGGAACTCACCATCCCCCCAACTGTCCCCTACTGTCAAACATACCCCCCCCCCCTCCTGCCCATCCTTCCTGGGAGAAGAGAGAGATGTTTGTGATATTTGAGATATTTGTGCACGCTATGTCATAGGGTGGGTGTGGTTAATTTGCAATAACAGCGAGAAGGTCTAAAAGGGGCTTTGATTGGGTTCAGGTGTGGGCAACACACAAAGTACAGGGTTCAGGAGTGGGTAACACACAAAGTACAGGGTTTAGGAGTGGGCTATGTACAGAATGCAGGGTTCAGGAAAGGGTAACACACAAAGTACAGGGTTCAGGTGTGGGTAATGCACAAATTACAGGGTTCAGGTGTGGGTAACGCCCAAAGTACAGGGTTCAGGTGTGGGTAACGCACAAAGTACAGGGTTCAGGTGTGGGTAATGCACAAAGTACAGGGTTCAGGTGTGGGTAACACACAAAGTACAGGGTTCAGGAGTGGGCTATGTACAGGATGCAGGGTTCAGGAAAGGGTAACACACAAAGTACAGGGTTCAGGTGTGGGTAACACACAAAGTACAGGGTCCGTGAGTTGGCTATGTACAGAGTGCAGGGTTCAGGTGTGGGTAACACACAAAGTACAGGGTTCAGGTGTGGGTAACACACAAAGTACAGGGTTCAGGTGTGGGTAATACACAAAGTATAGGGGTCAGGAGCGGGCTATGTACAGAATGCAGGGTTCAGGAAAGGGTAACACACAAAGTACAGGGTTCAGGTGTGAGTAACATTCAAAGTACAGGGGTCAGGAGCAGGCTATGTACAAAATGCAGGGTTCAGGAAAGGGTAACACACAAAGTACAGGGTTCATGAGTTGGCTAGGTACAGAGTGCAGGGTTCAGGTGTGAGTAACGCACAAATTACAGGGTTCAGGTGTGGGTAACACACAAAGTACAGGGTTCAAGTGTGGGTAACACACAAATTACAGAGTTCAGGTGTGGGTAACACACAGATTACAGGGTTCAGGTGTGGGTAACACACAAAGTACAGGGTTCAGGTGTGGGTAACACACAAAGTACAGAGTTCAGGTGTGAGTAGCACACAAAGTAAAGGGTTCAGGTGTGGGTAACACACAAAGTACAGAGTTCAGGAGTGGGTAACACACAAAGTACAGGGTTCATGAGTGGGCTATGTACAGAGTGCAGGGCTCAGGAGTGGGTACAAAAATGACAGGGTTCAGGTGTGGTTAACACACAAAGTACAGGGTTCAGGAGTGGGCTATGCACATAAAGCTCAGTTCAGAAGTGGGTAATACACAAAGTACAGGGTTCATGGGCAGGCTATGTACAGCGTGTAGGGTTCAGTAGTGTGCTATGCACAGAGTGCAGGGTTCAGGAGTGCATTACACAAAGGGTGCAGGGTGCAGGAGCGCTAAATATACACACAAGATGAAGGTTTTAGGAATGGTATACAAATATGGTGCATGGTTCAGGAGCGCATTATGCACAGAGTTTTGGACCCAGTAGTGTGCAATGCACAGAGTGCAGGGATCAGAAGTGCATTACACACAGGGTGCAGGTTATAGAAGTGCTATACACACAGGGTCCAGGGTTTAGGAATGATATACAAACATGGTTCAGGAGTGCATTACGCACAGAGTACAGGGCTCAGGAGTGTGCTATACACAGCGTTCAGGGTTCAGAAGCATGCTATGCACAGAGTGTCAGTGTGCAGGAACCCAGAACTAGTGTCCCCATTGGAAGATTTCCTCTCTATTTCTGTTCTGGTGACAACCCTAAACACCCAATTTTCTTTAACTTTCACTCTCGGTGATAACTGTAAACAGAATAAATTGACACGTTGAATCTCCATAAAGGGGGCACAGACAACAATACAAATCGAACCCATCTCCACTCTATCCAAAACTAAAAGTTTTGCCTTTGGTTTTACTTAAATGAGCATTTAACCCTTGCAGGGGAGAGGGGCAGCGTCAAGGTTTTTTTGGGGGGGATTTTTTCATTCAACCCAGAGTTGGACTTTAATCTTCAGTCATTATTATGATAGAAAATGGCAGAAAATTGCCCAGTGTAATATATTATATACATTATATACATAAAAATTTAAAAAATTGTTTAAATATTATATAAGGCTTTAAAAAAAAATTATGAATAATGCCTCAAAACTTCCAATCCCATTTCAGCTTTCATTTTCTTGCTTGTTCTATAAAAATATCAAACTAGAATTTAATTGGCTATTATTGAAACTCATTTCATCGCCTTTAGGACCACCTGTAGAAAATATTGGGCGCTTCCAAAATGTTTCCATATCAGGAGAGACGGATACATTGTTTCTTTTAGCACAGGAAGCATGCAGATTGACATTGCGGCAGCTCTGGATGTCATATTCAAAATCCAGAAGTGTAGATTTACATGCCGCATGTGAAGCGGCCAGACCGATTCAAATTAGTTTCCACTACGTAGCTGCTTTTTTTTCCATTCCTAGTTAAAGGATTTATCCAAATTGGCTTCTGCCCTGCGTACAGCAAAAAAAGAAAAAAGAAAAGAATTTGTGTGAAAGTGTACCTGCAACTAATGGGGTGTCCAGTACTCAGTATAAAATACTGCAAGACATCTTTACTATAAAGGTAGTGATTGTAAAGGCACACATTTTTTTTCTCTTAACCACTTCACATGCGGAAGATTGACCCCCCTTCATGATAAGGCCATTTTTTGCTATACGGCATTGCGTTATTTTAACGGACAATTGCACGGTCATGCGATGCTGTGCCCAAATAAAATGTATGTCCCTTTTTCCCCCCAAATAGAGCTTTTTTTTGATGGTATTACATCACCTCTGCTTTTTTTATTTTTTTTGCGCTATAACAAAAAAAGACATCTAAATTTCTTCATAAACTGAGGCAAAGATGTATTCTTTTACATATTTTTTGGTAAATAAAAATCCCAATAAGCGTATATTGATTGGTTTTGTGAAAAAGTTATAGCTTCTACAAACTATGGGATAGATTCATGGAATTTTCATTCATTTATTTATTACTAGTAATTGTGGCGATCAGCAAATTATAGTGGGGCTGCGATATTGCAGCAGACAAATCGGAGACCTAACTGACACTTTTGAAACTTTTTTGGGAACCAGTGGCACTAATACAGTGATCAGTGCTAAAAATATGCCTTTCACTGTACTAATGGCACTGGCTGGGAAGGGGTTAACATCAGGGTCGATCAAAGAGTTAACTGTGTGCTTAGCCAATGTTTGTGCACTGTGTGGGAGGTGCTTTTTCTAGGGGAAGGCATGAATTCATGTCACTGCTTTGCAGGAACAAAGAATCCATGCCTTCCCTACTGACAGAACGGCAATCTGCCTTGTTCACATGGGCAGACTGCCGTTCTGTTTGTCTACCGAATGATTGGCAGGTGACAGCAGACATCGAGTCCACGGTACTCGCTGATCGTATTAAGCTTTGTATAATCAAAGCCGGAGCGAGCCCCTGGCAGCCCACATTCACCGCCGCTTCCCAGAAGAATCAGATCAGGTATATATACACGTGATCCGGTGCAGAGGTGCCGCCCTGTAGCAGTAAAACTGCTATAGGGTGGACCTTAAGTGGTTAAAATAATAAACATGTAATAAAAAAATAAAAAAAAGTTGACCGCAATAAATTATGTGATCAGCAGCGCACGTTCAAAGCATCAATAAACAATTTAACTAATCATAATGTAAAATACAATCTATCAATATTAATAGTAATTAAAGTGCTCTGTGCAAATAAATAAAGGCAAAATTGATGTACTATAAACACTAAAATTGTGCAATTTCAGTCCCAAAAGCAGTCCAACATGAACAATGTGTTGGTTCCTTTAAGTATTCCACCAAGTGAACACACTCCTTCCAAAGTGCAAAGTGCATTTATTTTCCCGGGATTGTGATGATGGTGACACCTTCTGTGCTGAAAAAGTGGCAGAAAATTCACACTCCCCAGATGATATTGACCCCTCTTACCATACGGCAAGTAGAGATCCAGAAAGGCTTGTAATAAATGAGGTTGAAGGATTATAAGAGGTGCATGGAAGTCAGCCAGCCCCCAGTCTGATGTACTTTAAGCAACCAGGGATGGAGACGCCTTGCCTACAGCTTGGTGCCTCATATAAAATCCCACCGTGCGATTTTCGTGCGTTTTTGGTGGATGCAGTCTGATTTGACCTTCATTTTTCCGTATACAGGGATGGAGACCAATAGCATGACCTGCTTGTCTCACACAAAGTCGCAAATAGGAAATTGGGGATTTTGAAAGGCATTGTGCTTTACAGGCCATGCCCCATATATAAAATCCCTATCTGTCTTTATACTGCATCCACCAAGGGGATGGAGGTGTAATGCTTCTAAGCTGGTCCTTTCCAGTTTGTACCATCGTTACAACTTAGTTATTTGAGTTTTGAGACAATAGACCAGTCATGGATGGGGGAGGGTTGGGGGAGGTTTGGGCTGTCTCCCTCCCACCTGTTCCCCCATCCATCCATTAGCAGCCATGTGCTCCCAGTGTGGAGACACTAAATTAGGAAGTGTTAGGAACTGCAGATAAAACAGGGTGCCGTGAAGTGGCTCTGCAGCTTACACATGCATTTGCAAATGTGTGTCAACTAAACCCCTGTTCTTTGTATCATGAGACAGGTCTACTTGGTTGGTGACAGACTGGAAGGTGAGTACATCAGACTGGGGGCTGGCTGACTTCCATGCACCTCTTATAATCCTTCAACCTCATTTTTTTCTTGATACAGGGATGGAGACGCCGGGCACTACCTGCTGGGGTCTCACTTAAAGTCCCACCTAGCCTATTGTGTTCCAGAAAGGCTTGGAAGATCTCCTTGATCTAGACAGAGTGCTCAGCTTGTCCTTCCAAAAAGGTCCTTTCCTTGTACAGGATGCCTTTAATTGAGGATCTCAGGAAGCACAGACATAGAGAGAGACAGACTACTCATAGTGTAGTATTGAAAAAGTTATGAAAGTTTATTAAAAAAACTTAAAGAAATAAACTTTGCCCCAATAGGGCAGTTACAGTGCATAACATGAGTATAGGCATAAAGAACACTTGCAAGATTAAACAAAACTCCTGTGAGGTTTCCCGCACTGTGTTAGGGAGTCACACCGCACCTGAAGAGCCTGGAACGCACACCATTATGATCCAGCAATTCAGTATTGTACTTTATTATAACTATCTTGGGAAACACCGATTGTCCTGCAGATTTATGATGTCACGCGGCTCTCCTACATACTTCTGCTGTTGCACGTGATTTTTTTTTTTTTTTAGGGGGGGGGGCAGCCTATGCTATTTGTATTTATTTACATAGTTAAGTTGATAAAAATAAATTTTGCATCTAGTTAAAACAGACTGCAAACAAACACAACAGAAACACGTTACAATGAAAAATCCACAGTTGATCTAAAGGAAGGCAAAAACACCCCTAAAATTGTGCTCCAGTTTGCTTGAAGACAGAAAAATTCATCTCTGATCTAGATACTCCCCAGATACAAATTAAAAAAAAAAAATCTATTCAAGTTGGTATTCTTGAAGTGATACTAAAGTCTATTTTTTTTCATTTAAAAATAATAAACATGTCATACTCGCCTGCTCTGTGTAATGGTTTTGCACAGAGCATCCAAGATCTTCCTATTCTCGGGTCCCTCGTCGGCGCTCCTGGCTCCTTCCTTCTGCTGAGGGCCCCACAGCAAGCAGCTTGCTATGGGGGCACCCCACCCAAGTTACTGCACTGTGTGTCCATTGAGACACAGAGCTGATGTTGAGCCCCACCCCCTCTCTCTCCTCATTGGGTTACTGACTTTGATTGACAGCAGCAGGAGCCAATAAATAGGAAGCATCAATGGCATGAGGAAATCCTTGTACTGCGAGTGCAGGGCATAATGGCAATGCCCCTTAATTAATAATTTTTGGGATAAATTAAAACTTAAATTGAGCTTTAACTGCTTAAGGACCACCCCACGTACATATACTACGGCAGGGCAGACCTGTGATTGGACATAGCGGGAGCCAAACAGCGGGTCCGGCGGATGCGATGTTCGGCATTCGTAGAGAGACAGAACAGCGGTCTGCCTATGTAAACAAGGCAGGCCTCTGTTCTGCCATAGAGGAAAATAGAGATATCGTGTTTCTGCTAAGCAGAAACAAGGATCTCTGTTTTCCTTTAGTCAAAGCACCTCCCCTACAGTTAGAAAGCACTCATAGGGAACACATTTAACCCTTTGATTACCCCTGATGTTAACCCCTTCCCTGCCAGTGTCATTTATACAGTGACAGTGCATTTTTTAGCACTGTATTGGCGTCACTGGTCCCCAAAAAGTGTCAGTGTCAGATTTGTCTGCAGTCCTGCTAAAAATTGCTGATCACCATTACTAGTAAAAAATATTTTTAAAAAGTTACCAAATCTATCCCATAGTTTGTAGATGCTATGACTTTTGTACAAACCAATCAATATGTGCTTATTGGGATTTTCTTTACCAAAAATATGTAGCAGAATACATATTGGCATAAATTTATGAAGAAATTTGATTTTTTACTTTTTTTTTCATGGATATGTTTTATAGCAAAATGTAAATAATATTGTTTTTTTTTGTTTTTTTTTCAAAATTGTTGGCGTTTTTTGTTTATAGCACAATAAATAAAAACCGCAGAGGTGATCAAATACCACCAAAAGAAATCTCTATTTTTGGGGAAAAAAAGGACATCAGTTTTAATTGGGTAGAGTGTTGCACGACTGCGCAATTGTCAGTTAAAATAATGCAATGCCGTATCGCAAAAAATGGCCTGGTCAGGAAGGGGGTAAAACCTTCTGGAGCTGAAGTGGTTAAAAATTAAAAAAAAAAAAAAAAGTGAATGCTGTCTTCTTGTTTGATTGTATTTTTTTTTTTTTCTTCAGGCACAATGCATTTGTCTATATTTCATATTTTTTACAAATAACTCAAAACTCTGATGGGCATCTTTGAGAAGAAGAACAAGAATGTTTAGTAAATACCATTTTATAAGCATCAGAAGTGACAGCTGTAGGGGAAGCTGACGTCAAGGGTTTGCCCTTTGAAGAGATATGTTTAAAAAGGAGAAGGAAACGAAAGCTAAAATCAAACATCAAACAGTAAAGAACATGTTTGTGTAGTGAGATGTCATCAACGAACCGGCACTTGTGTAGAGAGATGTCATCACAACTTCCTCCCCCCCTTCCTTCGGTTTAGGTCAGCTCTAATGTCATTGTAGTTTATTTTAGTCCAAAATAGGCCATGTATGGAACTGCTGGCAGATCTAAATTAGTAGAAAAACTCATGCCAGTTAACTGTATGCATGCAAAGATCAGGTACCTACAGCAACCACCCAAAAATTATATTTTATTTGGGTGACTTTAATAAATTGAAATCTGGTTGCTGGATGCTTCTACTGCAATTTGCACATGCTTCTTGAGCTTTGCATTGCAATATTAGAAGAACACTCATTGCGTTTGCATGTTCTCCCTTTGCCTGCGTAGGTTTCCTCCGGGTACTCCCATTTCCTCCTACACTCCAAAGACGTACTGGTAGGTTAACTGGCTCCTGTTTATGTTGGCCCTAGTATGTGTATTTATGAATGTGAATTAGGGACCTTAGATTGTAAGCTCCCTGAGAGCAGGGACTGATGTGAATGTATAATATATACAGTATGTAAAGCGTTGCATAAATTGACAGTAATATATCAGTACCTGAAAAAAATGTATATTTAAAGACAAATGTATATAAAATTTGTAAAAATGCCAGCTTCTCTATTTTATTAAATTTTGAGGTTGTACACCTCACAGTGCTTGACCTTTAAATGGTGGGTGATTTCTTTATAATTTTACATTAAAAGGAAGGCGCTGTTACACTCTTAGATGAATATCAGTATTCCTCTCCCTGCATCTTTGCATATATAATAATAGAAATAAATGTGAAATTATGTTTTAGTGTATATAAACCTATGCACAATTGTGATTCATGAACTATTCATCCCATGTAACCAGCCACAAACAGATCAATGTGCAGACTTCACAATGATTAAAATATCTAATAGTGGTAACTCAATAAATATAACTAATATATTAAATGTAGGCAAATAAATTCCAACATATACGTATCAATGAACAATATAAATATTGTTACAAATCGTGCTCCAAATAAATAGTGGTGAATATAAAAAAAAACAAAAAATACTACAAAAAAAGCCAGTGACGTCAATCGTTGTCCTAGATGATAGAGGCAGCAACCCCATCTCTATGCATTTCGCCACATGGCATCATCAGGAAATCGGGTTGCTGCCATTACACCGGAGATCTATATAGTTGCTGCCTCTATCCTATTGGTAGACAGCCAATCGATATTCACAAACAAATTTTCTTGTCTCCTGTGCACCACCCATACATACGGATATACACAGAAGCACCTATATTGTAACAGTACCGTTAATAGCATGGATTACGTTTTTAATTGTCATAAACCCAAAAATACCTTGCGGGCAGATATTCACCCCAGAGCTAGTCCCCATGGAAAAATGGGGGGAGGAACAGATTTTTTGCTGAGACATACCCCAACTTAAATATTATAGATGATATATAGATGATATTATAATAGCATGGGAGGGACAGCCAGCCGAACTGGTAAACTTCCTAGAGGATCTTAATAATGTCTATGATTTTAAGCTTACTGGTAATTGGAATAATGAGGTGGTACAATTTCTGGATGTGGAAACCTTTAGATATGGGGAGATACTCAAAACTAAAACACATTTTAAAACTGTAAATATTAATGGGTACATTTCTACTAAAAGCTGCCATTACCCAAATTGGGTTAGGTCTATCCCTAAAGGCCAATTTATAACGATAAAAAGAAATTGTAGTAATGAATCCGATTTTTTTACAGAAACGGATATGCTCATAGATAGGTTTAAAGATAAACAATTGGTGGAGGTATATTGTATGGAAAGACAGACTTTGGTGAACCCCATTAATTGTACGAAAAATAAAAAAGATACTGCCTTTAGTACGGGGTATTGTCTACACTATAGGGAGGTAGAGAAATGTTTTTAAAAAAATGTGGCCGATTCTATTGAACGACCATACACTTATATTACCTAACAAACCCCGACAAACCCCAATTTATATATAAAAGGGCGCCAGGCCTAAGAAATATGATTGCAAAAAATGTCATGGACAACCCCCCCCCCCCAAAAAAAAAGATACATACCTTCCTAGAAAGAAAAGGGTGTCTTAAATGTAAACCATGTAGAACCACCATAGATAGAAAGAAGAAAATAAACATTTACCTCATCTAAAGGGAAAGAATTCAAAATGGATCAATTCATTACATGTGGAACCAGATTTGTCACCTACATGTTTATTTGCCCATGTGGACTAAGATATGTAGGCTGAAATACAAGGACTTTGTCAAAAAGGATAGGAGAACTTATGAGTACCGTATTTTCCGGCGTATAAGACGACCCCCCTAATTTTCATCTACCGGTAAAACTTATACTTAGGTTACCTTGGAGATATTATACTCGGCCTATAAGACGACCCCCCATTTTTGGGCGATTTTTTTGAGGTTCAAAAGTAGTCTTATACGCCAGAAAATACAGTAATATTAGAAAGGGATATAGGCAACATAGTGTCTCTAATCAATAGAGGTTAAGGCATAATAGAGATCCTACATCCTTGTAATTTTTTTTCTGATAGAATATATGTGGGTAAGGCTTAAATATGCAATTTATGAGATGCTTATGTGGATGAGGTGGGTCTACTATTCTAATCCCAACCCTATTACTGCAGAGATGAAAGGATCCTATATATGGTTGGTTTTGGCATTTACATAAGTGCATATTAGGTGATCAGAGTTTTGCATTTTCCACTAAATGGCGGTAGACATTATGTATCTTGTTATTAACATACCCGTATATATTGTGGGCTTTATAATTGTGAGAGAATATAGGAGGGAATTCTTTTTATCCTTATCCACTTAAGGACCGAGCCCATTTTTGACACGTTGTGACACGTTGTTTACAAGTTAAAATCAGTTTTCTTTGCTAGAAAACTACTTAGAACCCCCAAATTTTATATATATATTTTTAGCAGACTGGAGAATAATATGGCAGTCATTGCAATATTTTTTGTCAAGCGGTATTTGCGCAGGGGTCTTTCAAATGTCATTTTATTGGAAAAATTAAATTTCACTGCATTTAACAAAAAAACTAAACAGTAAAGTTAACCAATTTTTTTTGTATATTGTGACAGATGTCACGCCGAGTAAATAGATACCCAACACGGTTAAAAATTGCGCACACCCGTGGAATGGCAACTAACTACGGTCAATAAAAATCTCCATAGTCAACGCTTTAAAACATTTTAACGGTTACCAGTTTAGAGTTAGAGAGTAGCTTTTTAAATTATTGCTCTTGCTCTGGCAATCGTGGCGATACCTCACATGTGTGGTTTAAACAGTGATTTCATTTGCGGGCGCGATGTCCGTATACGTTTTCCTTCATGCGTGAGTTCACGGCGACGGTTAAAAATGTATTTTTTATTTCTTTTATTTTAGCACAGGTTTTTTAAAAAAAAAACAAAACAAAATCTGATCACTTTTATTGCTGTCACAAGCAATGTAAACATCCCCTGTGACAGCAATAGACAGTGACAGGTACTCCTTATGGAGGGATCAGGGGTCTAAAAGACCCTAGACCCCTCCACTACACTTCCATGTATTCAAAATGGAAAAAACTGCATTTTTGAATACTGTCACTTTTTTAATTTGGCGCCTTTAGCAGCTGAGTAACCCGGATGTGACGTCATGGACGCAGCTTCCGGGGTACATCATCAGAGAACCGATTGAAGACGCGTCTGCTGGTTGCTTGGGTCTCCCGGTGGGACGGGAGACCCAGGCAGAGCCGCGGAAGGGCTCCCCTCCCGCTCGCTGGGGTAACGATCGAGCGGTTCCCGAGCCACATCAGTCATTACCGCCTGAAAGCCGACTGCTGGCTCTAAAAAATGGTACTGGGATGATGCCTCTAGCTGCAGGCATCACCCCGGTACAGCCACTTATTGCAGCCGATGTAGGTCTACGTCGATTTGCGGTAAGTGGTTATAAATTGGCCTTTAGGGATAGACCTAACCCAATTTGGGTGAGGGCAGCTTTTAGTAGAAATGTACCCAATAGTTTTAAAATGTGTTTTAGGCTACGTTTCCACTATTGCGGCTACAAATTTGCGCTACTTCTAGCGCGACTTTGTAGTGTGACTTGTTTGCGGCTACTTCTGGGGACTTCAGTGCGGCCTTCCTTCTATGCGGGACAAGTCGCACTGAAGTCGGCCCAAAAGTAGTGCAAAAACTATTTTTCAAGTCGCAGCAGTTAGAACGGGCCAAATTGAAATTAATGGATTTTGACTTGCTGTGCGACTTGACATGTGTCAAGTCGCACAACAAGTCGCAATAGTGGAAACGGAGCCTTAGTTTTGAGTATCTCCCCATATCTAAAGATTTGAAATTTGTCACAAAATATAGTAAACTTTAGATGCAAAAAGTACGGTGTTAAGGATGAGGGAAAAAAGTAGTAGAGGCTAGTATATGGTAACAGGTCCATCAGGACATGAAGGCAGTACACAGAGAGTCTTCACAAATTATGAGAGAAAGTGGTAGGTATACAAATCCAGCAACAATATAACACAAGAGGCAAGCCAAAAAGGGAGTGTACTGACAACAAGAACTTAGCCTCAGTGAGAGTGGGGAAGAAGAAAAAGGCGCCAACGCTCGGGGTGAGAACTTAGCCCTAGAGGGGAGAAAAAGAGGGGCAGGGGATAACCGCCTATCTGAGTTTTGGTCAGGGATGGAATGGACTTGTACAACAAGGGATCACGTGCTAAGGAAACTGTTTTAAACCTTGAGTAGACCTGGGTCCAGAAGCACAGGGCTTTTGGGCAGGACCACCAGATATAGAAGAGAGTACCTGGTTACCTGCATCCCCAGAAGCATAGGGGACAAATTTGGCTACTTGTACTGGGGCCGTATACTAGCAGGGAAGTAGTTTGTAGTCATTCTCTGAGCAAAAATATTTCAAGAGCACCTGGAAGAATCAAGCCTAATGGTGCGTGGTTGAAGTGACTGCAAAAGATGGCAGCATGCCAGATTCAGATTAGAAGTTACAAAGTTACCATCACTCCAAGTAAATGTGTATACCAAATGTATTGTAAAAATAGCATCATACAAGCCAAAGAATACTGATGTTTCAGGGCTGCAGTGTCCCTTGCTCAAGGAAACATAATGAACTTAGTTATTCTTTTTTTCTTCATCACTCCTCCATCATTTTACCTTGGGAAAGAGACATATGGAGCCCCAAAATATTGGTATTCTTTGAATTAAGTAATACCTTTTTCACAATAAATATGTAATACACATTTATTTAGAGTTCTGGTGACTTGGTATCTTCTCATCTATTTTTATAACAGTGAACCTTGCACAAAAAGGGACAGCCTACTTGTTACACATCTCCCTTACCCCTGTTAAAAAAAAAAACACTTGTGGAAAGAAATTAGAAAATATACCTTACAGTTGCTCTAATGTACCTAGTGAAGACCAAATTGATGAGGGAGGCATCTGTTGCACCTCTTGTCCAATCCCCCTGGGAGTGGTGGCAGTGATTGTGGCGACATGGAATGGCATGAGTACCAGTGCTGCAGGATATGTATGGCTGTTGGGTGTATGGGCCAGACAACTGTAGACCACTGGGCTGAAACCAGATGCAGAAACACTGAGGTACAGGAGCATAATGTACCTGAGGCACAAGATGAATTTGTGTAAGGAATCAGCAGCAGGGATGGCCAAATCTGCATAACTACACTAGGAAACTGAGACCAGACTATATATATTAAGGTAAATTTATCAATAGTAAAACAAAATACATCTAAACACCAGCAAACAAGAAACACGACAAAAGTGAAGATACAAAGGAACCACAACTGTATAACCAAAATGCCTAACTAGCAACCTAAGTAACAAGAAGCCTAACTAACAAAACAAATTATATACAATATAAACAAAAATGGGAAACACGGATAAACAGGGAAAACTGGTGATGCAGGGAACAGATGGGAAGGGGAACCAGGACTGGAATTAGGTACAAGTGCAGCAGAAAAGAGGCAGCGGGGTTCAGGATGCAGGTCAAGAGCAGGAGCAAGATCAAGATCTAGACTCAGGATAAGTGGCAAGCAATATCAGGCAGCAGAGCAAAACACTGAAGCAATGTGTAATAGTAAAGGAGGGACTAAATACCCTCCCAGCAGCCAGCATCAGGTGGAGACTGATTACTGGAATCTGCTGGCTGCTGGGAACCACCCAAACTGTAACTCTGGAAAGCACAGTACCACCAGCAGGTGATCCAGCTCCTGACAGGTTGGTAACAAATGTGCAGGAAGGTACCTAATCAGAAGGTGGGACCAGAGTCAGGACACAAGGTCAGGGACGAAGCTGGTATCGACTGGAATCAGAAAGCTGGAATAGTGCTAAAGATACAAGCCAAGGTCAGTGACAGCCAGGCAGCAGAGGTACAAGGCAGTAGGCAGAGTCAAACAGGCAGGGGGAGGTCACAACAGGTAGATAAAGGTCTTGTCATAAGGCAAGCCAGGTCATACACACAAAGGTAGAATTAGCAGCTCAGGTCACAGGTAAACAGGATTTAGCTGAAGTCCACTCAGTAATCTCTCCATCTAGTACTCCAGTTTATATGGGCCATTTGGTACCGACACCAGTAATAAGTGTGCACTCAAGTTTGTGTACACACCTCAAGGTGTGTGCACACTAATAGTACATGTCCAATAGTTACTGTGCACAGGGTGTACGATTGCCTACACTGTTTTTTTGTGCTGAAACAATTTGGCATTTTATTTACACCTGCACTGAAGAGGGTGATGTCATGGTCCTTCTGAGAGGTTCCCAGGAGAGATGAGTTGATGTTTTAAGTAGTGTCCCAATTATTACCAAACGATACTCCAGCAGATTGTAAGTGTGTCTTCTTGCTGGTTTTGTGATTCTCTATGTTTCCAGAATCTCACAAGAAGGGTCATAAGGTCATCCTCAAGGTAAGAAAAGTTTTTTTTTTCTTGGTATCCCAGGCATAAATGAGCACTTAAACCTTCATGAGAGCTCCACTGCACGGGTATGTTTTTGCATTCCCTAAGATTTGGCAATTAATGTACTGCAATTTGTTAATGCAAGCAATACATGTAATTGGATTTGGCTTGATATCAGCCTCTTGCAGTCCTTATAAAGCAAAATAAAAGTCTGGGGGCGAGAGAAGCAACACAAGGAGCCACTCAGTTGTGCTGCAGTGCAAGGAGCATGCTGAAAGGAGGAGAGAGCTGAGTGACAGAACGATAAGCTTAGGCAGAGTCCAAGCTGGGGAGACCGCTCCAGGTGAGACTGAGATCAGGTGCCGGTCGGATCCGCAATCCAGGGTCACATCAAGCAAGAAGGAATGACCGCACTACCGATGAAATTCAAAGAAGGAGTGTCTTTATTCCACATCAATCAAATGGCAAATGTAAAACATACACACTGTGAGTGCAGGACAAGGTGGTAGACGCGTTTCACGACTAGATATGTCGCTTCAGTAATGAGTAAGCGACATATCTAGTCGTGAAACGCGTCTACCACCTTGTCCTGCACTCACAGTATGTATGTTTTACATTTGCCATTTGATTGATGTGGAATAAAGACACTCCTTCTTTGAATTTCATCGGTTGTGCGGTCATTCCTTCTTGCTTGATAGAACGATGAGCTTATCAGTCTTCTGCTTCTCCTTTCACTATCCAGTCATGGGTGAGGGGAGGGGCAAGACCTGTAAGAATCACTGAACTGCAGTAGAGAACTATCAGGTCTCCTGTCCTGCCACATAGGGCTGTGCTGTGTGGCAGAGCTATGTAAATCTCAGGACTGCATGAACTAAAATACAATTCCTTTGGAAGATAAAAATTCTCCCTTATGTATTTTATCTGTGTATGTAGCTGTATGCCTGGTGTTTAGCTTTAAAGGTCAGATGCAATCAGCTGATAAAACTCTCTTATAAGAACCTTCAAGAATTGTAAGGACCTAATGTTCAAATATTCTAGGGATGAAAAAATAGAGATTTGCTTACCTTATTTCCTAATCCCACAATAGCCAGTGTGCTTCTCTGCTCTTATTTCAGCCTCAGAATGTGGGTAGGACTCATATGCAATCCAGGATTGATGGTCCTGAATTATGTTTAATGATGGCAGTGGGGATGGCCACATGATCAGGGAGAGAAAAGGTTGCAGGATGGTATCTGGGTCAAAGGTGGTTAAACAAGATACTAAACAAGTATTTCTTTTGCTGCTGAGTATATACTTAATCTTGAATATACTGTACAAGTTCAACTCTTTATAGATTTTCTTTAGGGTAGCTGGAGATCTTCTTTACAATGTACACCTTTTGTCTGACATTATGGCAAGAAGGTGCCATCTTGTGGAAGAAATATGAAATGCATTTTCTTTGGGAGAAAGGCATCACAATTGTAGTTTATCAATGTATTTAACATTATTTGTTTGTTTACTTTATTTTCATGTATATTAGATTAGAGGAAAAACATCTTCCCTGCTCTGGGAATAATTAAAATGGGCAGGTGCTATCAGCAAATAAATTCATTATTAAAAAATACCATTTGCATTAGTAGACATTTCCTGTTATGTCTTTAATTGTTAATGTCATTGCTCATTATTAACCAATTTTACTCTCACAACTCTACACCCCTTGGAGACCAGAGAAATATTTACATTTCTGCCTATTTATTCAGAGATAACAAAGTAAGACTAGATTCACACTAGCGCAACTTGTCAGGCGACTTGTCAGCCTGACAAGTCGCGCTCCCTCGCGGTCCATTGACTGCTACAGGACCCGTTCTAATAGGAGCGACACAAGTCGCTCCGACTTAGAAAAAGGGTCCTGTACTGCTTCAGGGTGACCTCAGAGCACAAGTCGCTCCGAAGTAGTACAGAGTCGTGCCGCCCCAGTGTGAACCAACTCTGATACTTGTGTTTATGTATTACAGGTACTTAATGTATATAGTAATATACAGTGTCTTTGTTGTTGTTGTTAGAGGTAACCCTGATGGACCCACATCCAGAAAAATGGCTGGGAATTCTGCTACATATAGAAGGATCACATGGGCTCTATAATCATTTCAGGAGAAGAACGGTCAGCTGTGTTTACAACAGCTTACCGTTCTTCTCTCTCTGCGGGGAGCGATCGCGGGTGTCAGGTGGCAATCTGAGCCGCCTGCCCACTGCATTGGCTTCCCCGCTGATGAGGGGGGGCGGGAGCGTGCCCCCTAGCCTCCCGAGAGCGAGCGCCGTACATTTACGGTGATTTGCCTGGGAGCGGCTGCCTGCGACTGTACATCTGCGGCGGGCGGTCATAAAGAGGTTAAACACCACTGGATGTTTTATTTATTGCTGTTTTTGGCAAAAATGTATTCTGCTATATTTCTTTGGTAAAAAGAAATTATATCCCAAATCAATGTATATTATTTAGTCTGTGTGAAAGGTATAGAGTCTACAAACTAAAAGCATAACTAGAACTGTCAACATCATATTCATATGTGTGTTGTGAATAGAAGCTGATCTCCTACTACTTATTGACTGCTATTTTACCACTCATCCACCGTAAAGTGACTTGTGTAAAAAAATTACCAGTCCATAAAAGTTAATCTAAGTAATGTAAACCAGTGCTAATCTCCTACCGACTCTTTGCAACCACTTCAGTGCACCTCCACCAAACCTATGAGCACACAGAATGCTTACCAAAGGATGTGGCCACTCATATAGGCCCAAACATTTTTTATTTTTAATTAAGGCTCAATTCACACTGGAGTGACTTGTCGGGCCACCTAGTCCCCTGCCAAGTTGTGCCCCACTTAGTGTACTTGAACCGTTCTAATCGGAGCGACTCAAGTCTCTCCCACTTAAAAAAGGTTCCTGCACAAATTGGGGGTGACTTTAGAGCGACTTGCATTGACTTCTGTTAAAGAAGTTGTTTATAAGCCGTGATGAAGTTGCTCTGGGCGGCGAAGATTCAAAGTCGCCCGACTTTGAAGCAGCACTAGTGTGAACCGAGACTAAAGGATGCGTTCACTTTAAAAATATATATAAATAAATAAATCTATTTTTTAATTCGTATGACAGGAGAGTGTGTCGGTCTCTCAATGGAGTCGGTTCACACAGGTTCACACAGGTCTGTGGTAGCTGCACAGGGGTCCTGTGCATCTTTGGCTCAGTTTCAGGTCTGAATTCGGCAAAAATTTGGGCCTTATTTGTCCTTAAAAATGGAGAACAGGGAGGCACTGGACCCCCGCTGTGAGCCGCATCCATGCAAAGTGTGAACCCAGCCTGAAGGTAAAAAAATGTTCATTTATTTATTTTTTAGAGCCTTTAAGCATTGCACCAGCAATCAGCAGATCACTGGTGCCATGCAGTTCTCCTGCAGACCTGTCAGTGTATCTGTGTGCCCGTACATTCCATACACTGACTGACAGGAAGAACTCAACAGCGCCATGGTAGTTCATAGAGATCTACAAGCCGACATCCGCAAAGGATGACGGGATTTGTAGTTCATTCACACGCACACAGCTCTGTGTATGAATGACACGGCCATGTGGGCGAAGCCCTGCATGGCTGCGCCGATTTAAAAAATGAATAGCTAGTATGGGAAACCTCTCCCCATACTGCTGTCACAGGGGGGTCTGGCAGCGACTGCAGCATTGGGAACATGCTACATGTTCCACTCTAAAAATGGGTGGAACATGTAACATGTTCCCAATGGTGGGCTTATCCTTTAAGTCAGGGGTCCCCAACCACCGGGCCCCAGCCTTGTACCTGGCCATGGCCTCTCTGCGGCCAGTGAGCTGGCGAGCGGCCTGGCCGGCCGGGAGGCGAGCGAGCAAGCTGGCAAACAAGCCGGCTGGCGGGTGGGCGGCCAAGCAGAGGGATGACCTCATTTGTCAACGCCCTCCCTGCATCACCACAGTTCCGCCCTCATGCAGCCGTAGGCATCAGAGAGTTTACATCATCTCTCACTTCCCACCCTCACTCTGGGAGACATGTACTGAAAAGCTGGGGAGAGACTGACAGATCTGCTGTCACTGTTGCCTGCCACCAAGGATAGTGACAATACAATACAATCTGCCTCTGGTGCGAGGCAACGTGCCAAGTGACAATCCGCATCTGGTGGTAGGTGACATGGCAAGTGACAATCCGCATCTGGTGGCAGGCGACATGCAAAGTGACAATCTGCATCTGGTGGCAGGCAACATGCCAAGTGACAAACCACATCTGGAGGCAGGTGAAGTGGCAAGTGACAATCAGCATCTGGTGGCATGTGACAATCCGCATCTGGTCACAGGCGACATGGCAAGTGACAATCCGAATCTGGGGGCAGGCAGCGTGGCAAGTGACGCGGCAAGTGTCAATCCGCATCGGGTGGTGGGCGACGTGGCAAGAGACAATACACATCTGGAGGCAGGCAACGTGGCAAGTGACATGGCAAGTGACAAGCTGCATCTGGTGGCAGGCAATGTTGGCAAGTGACATGCTCAGGGCTCCCACTGATTCTGAATTATGGTGAGTTTAACTTTTTCATGTTAAACATTGTAGTAATAGAAATAATGCGCTTCAATCACCCTGACATCATATCAACCATGGTGCCATGATGATTGAAGTGCCAACACCAGCCGTTGCCCCAACAAATTGCCCGCTAAACTACTGGAGGAAATGGGGTTAAAGTGATTGTAATCAAATACCTTGTAAAACAACCCATTCAGTTTAAAATAGAAATGAAAGGCAAAACATTTTTATATAGATATAAAAAAAAAACATTATAAATACTTTTTATCCCCTTTTTTATAAGTGATCACATTCCCTCTACTGGGATACTGGGAAATTTCCCGGTAGGCCAGCAAGTCCCCCTGCCCTGGGGCTGCTTGAAGAGCAGTGGCACCCATAAAGAAATGGCTGTGGCCAGCCCGGCATGTCAACTGCGCATGTGCCACCACTCGGGAAAGCACGTACGCGCGCGGCTATTCTCAGGCAGACGGGGCATGCGCAGTGATGTGATGGTGCTGGGCGGGGCCATTTTTAAATGTAAGGCCACCTCACAGATTGGTAAGTAAGACCCCTCCACAGCCCCTGCATCTCCTGTACCATGCCCACAGCCACTGCCTCTCCTGTACCATGCCTGCAGCCTCTGCATCTCCTGTACTATGCCCAGAGCCCCTGCATCTCCTGTACTATGCCCGCAACCTCTGCATCTACTGTACCATGTCCACAGCTTCTGTATCTCCTGTACCATGCCCAGAGCCCCTGCATCTCCTGGCCTATGCCCGCAGCCTCTGTATCTCCTTTACCATGTCTGCAGCCTCTGCATCTCCTGTACCATGCCCGCAGCCTCAGCATCTCCTGTACTATGCCCGCAGCCTCAGCATCTCCTGTACCATGTCTGCAGCCTCTGCATCTCCTGTATCATGTCCACTGCCCCTGCATCTTTTGTACCAACCATGCCCGCAGCCTCTGACATCTCCGGTACCATACCCACAGCCCCTGCATCTCCTGTAACATGCCCGCAGCTCCTGCATCTCCTGTACCATATCCGCAGCCTCTGCATCTCCAGTACCATGCCCGCAGCCTCTTACATCTCCAGTACCATGCTCGCAGCCCCTGCCTCTCCTGTACCATGTCCGCAGCCTCTGCATCTCCTGTACAATGTCTGCAGCCTCTGTATCTCCTGTATCATGCCCGCAGCCTCTGACATCTCCTGTACCATGCCTGCAGCCCCTGTGTCTCCTGTACCATGTCCGCAGACCCTGCATTTCCTGTACCATGTCTGCAGCCTCTGCATCTCCTGTACCATGTCCGCAGCCTCTGACCTCTCCTTTACCATGTCCGCAGCCTCTGCATCTCCTGTACCATGTCCACAGCCTCTGCATCTTCTGTACTATATCCGCAGCCTCTGACCATCTCCTCCTGTACCATGTCAGCAGTCTCTGCATCTCCTGTACCATGTCCACACAGCCTATGACCACCTCCTGCACCATGTCTGCACATTTACCACTATATATATATATATATATATATATATAAAGCCCTATGTGCTTTCCTATCTGTCTTCTCTATATAAAATACACTCTTCAAATGTGCTTTAAAATGTGTGGTTTCCGCTATTATGAACAAGAAAATAATGACGTTATGCTGTTGGGTTGGTATAATAAGGCTATAGGGCTGGTTTGAAATTATTTTCAGTCCTGAATTTTATTCCCAGTCCAGCCCTGTTCCCAGTGAATGGCTGTGCATGGGTGTCAGGACAAGTGTGATCATTGGAAGAGAGCATACGGAGTTCCCAGCATAGCTAGAGAACTGACCATGGTGTGTTCTCCTGCTTAGTGTGGTCAGTTTTTAAAAGGAAAGCAGAGGGGCTAGCAGGATCACCAGGGATTTTACACAATGGAAGAAAAACAAAGAGAACAGGATAACTTCTCATACAAGTACATGGTACAGCAGGCACATATCAGGAATTTGAAGTGTTGGATAACAATCACTTTAATTGTGTGTAGCCCACTCTGCTCCCTCACAAATATTATGTAGCACCCTCCTAGGTAGGTGCTAGAGAGAGAGAGAGAGTTTTGGATCTTTTCTGCTTACCAGAAGGATTGCCAGGTAAATCTATATTGTTCTCTGCCTACCAGAGAGCAGGATCTGCTAATGAGGTCTGCTCATTGTGCTCAAGTGCAGCTCAGTTTGTCTGAAGTGTTTCACACTGGTCCAATAGGGAGACTTCTTGGACAGTGGGAGGAAACCTGACAAATTAATGCATAGGCATTTAGTACAGTTCTGGTGATTGGCAGAGGAAAGTGCCTCGGTGCATGCTGGGATACTGTATAAACGCCAAGAGCACATGTGCTCGGGGTCTTTGAGCCGGAGGGCAGAGTCCCTGGGAGAGGGCGGCTGCCCCCTCCTCTGTAGAAGTTGCCATGTGGCCTCATGTGATTGACTTGAGGGCCTGAGAGCTAGAGAGTAACTGAACCCGGAGGTCCTGCACAGCTGACTGGAATGGAGACACAGAAAAGGATCTGATTCTGCATACAATGAGTACAGATCTGTGTCAAGGGACCTATCCTGAGGGGGGCCATCCCTTCAGCTAGAAGAGTCAGTGGACAGGTGTCAGTAAAGGGGATGCTAGATAGTGCCTTGAAGATGACGTAGTTTACCAAGTCTGTTGCTGGAGAAAGAGCAAGAAGACTTAACCCTTTCCCTACCCATGGCAGTATGGTTAAAGCAGTATGACTGCTTCCACTAGTAACCTGGTGAGGCCAAGTGAGAGTTGTCCCTATTAACTGTAAATAGTTCAAGTTGGAGTATCCCACTTTTCCCTTCTCCCAACCAAGTTCCACAATAAATACCAAAAACCAAAACCCCTGGACTGTTTATTGAGTAACCAACCATTGGGAGGGAGTAAGAATGGTGGATGATGTCACACACTGGATAGGTAAATAGTTTGCGAAGGCTAAGCATTGGTCAGTCTCAGCGTGTCTTGTTTTGGAGTGGGAGTGTCTTGTCTCGCTGCTGACACAGCGCCGTATAGTGGATGCAGCTGAGACTACACACTGTTCATAGAGCACACACACAGCTGCTGCATCGCAAGTTAGTAGTTTGGACCAACTTGGATGAAGAAGAGGTGAGGGAGCCTTAGGCCTCTTTCACACAGGCCGAGCGTTCAGAGCCGCCGGTCAGTTTTTTTGGCGGATCTGAACGGTCCCCCCATGCATCTTTATGGGGCATCGGATGTCAGCGGAGACATGTCCGCTGACATCCGATCCGTCAAATCTGGACGGATGGAAACCCTATTTTCCAGCAGATCGGATCAAATGGGATCGAATGAGAATGGACAGGAGGTCCGTTCCCATCGGATTCCCCCATTCCCCCATAGAGAACAGCGGGACCTGACAGCTGTGGCAGAGCTGCCATCCGCCTGCTCAGGTTCAGTGTCACTATGTGTGTGGGAGGTCAATAGAGACCTGAACCAGGCTTCTGCTGTAAACAATCTTTTTTGGTTTGAGGGAAGAGAAATTACTTTTTCCCAACGTGGATCATTCATTAAAGCAGTATAAAGTTCAACGCAGTAATAATTTTTTAGTTTATTGAAGTTTGGGACACAAATGGGCATTTTTCTAGTAGACACAGCGGAGTGCAGCATGTAGTAACAATGAACTAGTAGCACATTGCGGCCTCATGCATGCAGGTGTGTGAATCTTATGCCCCAAATATGCTGGATTTTTTCTGCCAGAACATGGCAGAAACATAAATACCTCTAATGTTGCGTATTTACATGCGAATGGCCTTGGGCATCAATGCGTTCTACTGGACAGAATATTAATTTATTCTGCCCATTGTAATATATTTATTCCTCATGAACATAAAAATGCCACTGCTATGGACACCTGGCATTTTTTTATGCCCATTTTAAAGTGGCCGGGCAGATGCATGCATTAGTATGCAGCATTCAGGGGCATAAAAAAATGCCTCATACCTGCTTTCGGGGTGCAGATTATCAGCACTTTTTAATGCGCATAATCCTGTACATTATTCCAATGGTCAGAATAAATTAATATTCTGTTCAGCAAAATGCATTTACGCTAAACGCAATACGCACGTAGATGCACATACATACGCAACATTAGAGGCATTTTTTTTTACAATTTCTGGCATTAAAAATTCTGAATACTTGGAGTTTTACTATATGCATAAGGTCTTGCATTCATATGTGCAGATTTACAGGCATACACGCATACATCATGCTCATAAACTCCCTTCTCCCTTTTCAAGGGTGCAATTACATGTACAGCAATTAGTGGTGATTAAACATGCCTTTTTCGCCAGGTTCACACTGTCACACCACTTGTCAAAATCAATGGTTCCCCATGAGAGCAGTCTTAACTGGTCCGACTTGTGTCGGTCTAACTTTGAAAAAAGGTTCCTGCACTACTTTGGTCCGACTTGGGCACAATTTTTGCCAATTGATTAGAAAGGTAAGTCGCATCCAAGTCTGATCATCATCTTAACTGACCTGACTTGTGGCATGTAACTGATCTAGAAGGGGAACCCCACGCCAAAATAAGAAAAAAAAAAAACGTGTGGGGTTCCCCCCTGATCCATACCAGGCCCTTAGAGTCTGGTATGAATCTTGAAAGGGAACCGCATGCTAAAATGTAAAAAAAAAAACAGATGGCCTGCCCCATGGCTATACAAGAACTGACAGACACTGGAGCTGTTTTTTTCATTTAGCCGGTCAGCAGCGGTGGTGGAAGAAGACATCAGCAGAGGGAGAAGTCATCAGCTAAGGGAGAAAACCAGAGGAAGGAGACATCGGTGGCGGAATCGGAGAAAGAAGACATCATGGCAGTACCGGAGAAAGAAGACATCGGTGGCAGTAGCGGAGAAAGAAGACATCATGGCAGTATCGGAGAAAGAAGATTGGAGCTTTAACGGGGGACACTCTTCATTTGTAATAAAGGACTTGTCAAAAGCTGTCTCTTGATTTTTTATAACACTATACTGCTTTTTGTTTGGGTGAATGAATAGGGGTACAATGTACACAATACACATTCACATAGAGGGTGCCAGGATCCGGGGACCCCCTTTCTTAAAGGAGGCTTAAGATTCCGATAAGCCCCCTGCCCATAGACCCTCACAACCACTGCCCAGGGTTGTCAGGAAGAGGCCCTTGTCCCCATCATAATGCAAAGCACCCACCCCCCATGTTGAGAGCATGTGGCCTGGTATGGTCCAGTATGGTCCCCCCCCCCCCTTTCCTGACTTGCCGGGCTGTATGCTCGGATAAGGGACTGGTATTGTCTTGGGGGGGTCTTAAGGTTCCACCTTAAGATCTATACCAGACTCCAAGGGTCTAGTATGGATCTGGGGGAACCCTGCAAGTTTTTTTTTTGTTTTGTTTTGTTTTTTCCTATAAATTTGGCGTGAGGTTTTTATCCATACCAGAAGCAAATTGGTTAAAAGACAAGTTGCAATCATCTCAAAGTCGGATCCCGTTTATTGAAGTCGCATTGAAGTCAGACATGAAGTCACAGGACAAAGTCAGATTGGAAGTTGTGCAACTTCCATGTTAGATCAGTGTGAACCCGGCCTTACGGCCTTTTGAGGAATTGGCAACTATTTCCTTTGCATAAGTAACCAATTAACCAATACAAATAAACTTTTATCTGTAAAGGGGGAATTCTTCCCACTGAGCACTATGATATTGGAAATTATCTCTAGTGAACAAGTAGATACATTCTTGTAATCTACCAGCACTTATCATTTCCTCTACTCTATATGCACTTAAGTCCGTACCTGCTACAACCTTAATAAAGCATCATTAAATAAATAAGTAACCTCTAGATCTAATACCATGCATGCTCATAAGGCCTTATGTACAAATGATGTAAAAAACACAGCTTTTATAGGCATTTGAAATTTTTTTAGCCTCTAAACACACCTCTATGTTAGCATACAGTAAGTGGCTATGCACATATAGGCGTTTGAGGTGTATCAGAAGAGGAGCATTTAGAGGTCGAGGAAAATAAAATGCACTACCAGTGCATTCAGCAGAGGAGCATTTGGTCAGAAATATGCTGAACCTACCAAAACGCTGAGTAATAAAGGGTCATACACTTCTGGAGAGAGATATTTATTATCTACACTGAGGTGAAGTGAATACCATCATTAAGATATGGATACATTTGGACTGTATATATAAACATTTTAATTAACTGATTTTCCTATATTCACTGGAATGTGATGATATACGCTTTCACTTCATGATCCACTCAGTGCAGATGATTCAAATCTCCCACCAGAAGTATATGACCCGTTAGTAATAAGCAGATCATACAAGGCAGGGTGTAATAATAACAGAAGCCACCAGATGTCTCTCCTCCACTGCAGCTTAATACTCCCAATTCTTTTGGTCCTCCAGGAAAGTCAAACATCCCACATAAAAAGAACATAATCCACTCCATAGTGTAATGAATTAGTGTAAAACAGCTTTAGGTAAAATAAAATAAAATGAAAGACTCACATTAGGCTGTTTATGCCTATTCATTGGAGTGTGGAATTGGAGATACACTATATTACCAAAAGTATTGGGGCGCCTGCCTTTACAAGCACATGAACTTTAATGGCATCCCAGCCTTAGTCCGTAAAGTTCAATATTGAGTTGGCCCACCCTTTGCAGCTATAACAGTTTCAACTTCTCCAGGAAGGCTGTCCACAAGGTTTAGGCGTGTTTCTATGGGAATGTTTGACCATTTTTCCAGAGGCACATTTGTGAGGTCAGTCAATGATGTTGGTCAAGGAGGCCTGGTTCGCGGTCTCCACTCTAATTCATCCCAAAGGTGTAATATCGGGTTGAGGTCAGGACTCTGTGCAGGCCAGTCAAGTTTCTCCACCCCAAACTCACTCATCCATGTCCTTATGGACCTTGCTTTGTGCACTGGTGCGCAGTCATGTTGGAACAGGAAGGGGCCATCCCCAAACTGTTTCCATAAAGTTGGGAGCATGAAATTGTCCAAAATGTCTTGGTATGCTGATGCCTTAAAGCGGAGTTCTGGGCACAAAAACGATTTTTTTTTGTGCCCCTCCGCTAGGTAGAGCTCACCTGAAAAGGAATTGGATAGTTATTTTTTTTTTGTTTACTCACCTTTTTATTGAAGATCGTAAATACTCACCTATGACTGCTTCCTCCTCCAGCGCCGAGGCTCACCCCGTCACTTTCTGCCTCGCGATGATTCCTGGGAGCTAAACGTCATAGCTCCCAGGAATCAATGCGACGGCACCGGCCCGCTCGTCATTTCCGGGCGACGCCGCATTCCCCTGCTAAACAGCTTCTGGGCATGCCCAGAAGCTGTTTAGGAATGCGGCGCTGCACCGGAAGTGACGAGAGGGGCCGGTGCAGTGCATTCTGGGACACGAAGACGCGGAAGAAGACAGAGAAGAGGACCGCAGCGGCTTCAGCTGCCCACAACAGAGATGGAAACGCTGTGGAAGAAATTTTCTAAGTATTTCTTCTAAAAGGTAAGTGCGAACCGGGACAGATCAGAGGCTAGCCATTGTGGAATGTGCTAGCCCTGACTGTCCCGGGGGTATGTTCATCAAAAAATCATTTCTGTGCCCGGAACTCCGCTTTAAGGCTACATTCACACCTGAGCGTAGCGTTTTTCGCGCGTTTTTTACCGCGATTTTACCGCGATTTTTGCGGCGTTTTTTACCGCGATTTTACCGCGATTTTTACCGCGATTTTTGTGCAGGCGTTTTTAGATTGAATAGAGATCAATGGAAAACGCCTGTAATCTGCCCAAAAAGAAGCTCATGTACTTTTTTGAGCGTTGGGCGTTTTGTATACAGCGTCAAAACGCTCAGATGTGAACAGGGGCCATTGAAATGAATAGGATTTGTCTTGTTGGGCGTTTTGAGAGCTGATCCTAGAGCAGAAAAACGCCCCAAAAACGCCCCAAAACGCCTAGATGTGAACGGAGCCTAAGGGAAAAGTACAGCCAAAGCTTGTTTTGATTTGTTTGATTTGTTTGTTTGTTTATGAATCACAGGAGTGCAGTTCATTCTGCACTCCTGCAACCCGTTTTCAGCAGAGAGTGATCTGAAATTCACTCTCTGCTGACGTCACAGAGCTGGTCCAGGCTACGGTGTCATCATGACCATGGAGTCAGGATCCGCGGACATGCCTAGATTGGCATCCAACTCAGTCTCTCAGCGCGCCGCTGAGAGCCTGAGCCGGCCGCTCCTGCCCCCCTCCGCAGCTCAGCGCTCCAATGATAAAGGAGGGGGCAGAGCAGAGAGCTGTGACTGACAGTCAGCAGCTCTCTGCTTAGGGAGCTGTGAGAACCAAGCAATCGGTGGTGTTCAATCGCTCTGTTCTCAGAATATTGAACCCTATAACCCTACGGACTAAGACTAGGATGCCATTAAAGTTCATGTGCGTATAAAGACAGGCATCCCAATACATGTGGTAATATAGTGTATGTGTGATCATTCTATAGTATCTTTTTTAAGTGCATTTTCCCATCCCCCCCCCCCTTTGCTGGGCAGTCTCCTATCTCTTTCCCCCAAAACCCACCCAGACTGCCAATTTAAGAGCAGTCTCCTATCTCCCCCACCCCTCCCAGGCTGCCCTTTTCAGATAATTAGCCCATCTCCCCACTCAGCCACCCCCTCCAGTGCTGGCCTTTTCAGGGCACAGTCTTCCATCTCCCCCAACCCCCCCCCCCTCTATGCTGCCCATTTCGCCCATTTCAGGGCACTCTTCCATCTCCCCCCACCCATCCTCACTCAGGCTGCCTTTTTCAGGATAGTCTTCCATCTCTCACCTCTACCTTGTCCAGGCTACCCTTTTTTAGGGAATTTTTCCATCCCACCCCCTCAAAGACTGCCCTCTTCAGGGCAGTCTTCCATCTTCCCCCCCCCCCCTCTCCCAGGCTGCTCCTTAAGGGCAATCTTCCATCTTTCCCCACCCTCCCTCTCCCAGACTTCCCTTTTCAGGGCAACCTTTCATCTCCTACTCTTACCCCACCCAGGATGCCCTTTTCAGGGCAGTCTTCCATCTCCCCCTCCCACCCTCCCCTTTCCAGGCTGACCTTTTCAGAGCAGTTTTTCATCTACTCCAGGCTGCCCTCTTAAGGGCAGTCTTCCATCTCCCACCCCCCTACCCACGTAAACCCTCCCAGGCTGCGTTTCACACCTTCCACCCTTACCTCACATAGGGCAGTCTTCTATCTCTCCCCCCACCCCCTCCCAGGCTGCACTTTTTAGGGCAGTCTTCCATCTCCCATCTGTCAGGATTATTGGGGAGATTAAATAAAAGAAAAATGGAATTATTTAAAAAAAACATGTATATTCAGTTCTATATAGAGATTTTGAACAGCACAGCTTCCATCTTGCATGAGGTCACTGACAGGTCATGTTCTTTTGCAAGTGTAACGCTCCTGCGTTTTATGTATGATGTGGATTTTCAGCTGCAGAAATATTCCACTTCAGTAGTCATGTAGAGAAACGCTGAGACACCATTCCCAAATCTCAATGACTCATCATGTGTGGATGATCTCAATTCAGCAAGTAAATACACACACTCAATAAGATGTTTCCTAGAGTGACTTATGTATATAGTAACACAGTGATGATAGGCTGAAGAGACAGGTTGGGTAGAGATGGTAGATGACAGACACTTGAAAGGAAATGTTCTTGAAAGTAAGATAGTAGCGGATGGGATGCAGATAGGTTTAGCAATCATGTATGGTAGCAGATGACAGAGTAGCAGGTGGACATACAAGAGAGATCAACCCAGTGCAAGAACAGGTGGTAATAGGCTCAAGAGCTAGCAATCTTAGATAATGCAGATGTAGTAATAGTCCTTAGTATGCAGAGCTAGATAGTGTAAGCTTTAGTATGAAAGTTATAGAGGTTTCCCCTGTGGGGTACTTATCACTAATAGCAATGTAGCAGAGGAGAGGTTCGGCAAGAGCGGATGATCCGGTAGCGGGATACAGGGATCAGCGCAGCGTGGTTCCGACAGCGAGGTATGCTTGCAAGCATGAGAGCTTCAAGACAGGTTAGCATCAAGGCACAAAGCAGTTTGAACGAACACATGTGAGTGAGAGCCGGCGATCTAAATAGCCATCCAGTCCGGGGCTCAGTGATGACAGCATCAGTCTTAAAGGTGTATGCGCACTTTACCAAAAGAGAATGGTGGGGCGCATACACTTATGAAAGAGTAATTAGGGTACCCAAAGGTACCAGAACATTAGAGTACCCCCCCCCCCCTTAAGGCCGGCTCCTGAAGGCCTCTGGAGCTGGTTTGTCTGGGTACTTCGCATGAAAATTGCAGATTAATCTAGAGGCATGTATGTCAGAGGTGTTTAGCCAGGTGTCGTCTTGGGGCCCATAGTTCTTCCATCGAACCAAGTACTGAAGTCTTCCTCTGTGGATACGAGAATCCAGAATCTCTTTTATCTCATATTCTTCTCCACCTTCAACTTGTACAGGAGGAGGAGGTGGGATAGTAGGCCTTATTCCTTGGTCAGGAACATGGGGCTTCAGTAGCGACACATGGAAAATGGGATGTATTTTGGGGTCTATTGGCAATGTAAGCTGTACTGCAGCTTTTCCAATAAGTTTCTTGATTGGGAAAGGTCCCAAGAACAGAGGTCCAAGCTTTTTGCTAGGGATTTTCAGTCTTAAATTTTTTGTTGAGAGCCAAACGAGGTCCCAGATAGCGTACTGAGGAGAAGGTCTTCTGCGAAGATCATAGTACTTCTTTTGTTGACTATGAGCGTGTGCAATGGTAGTATTAAGCAAACCCAGAGAGTCCTTTATTTGGGTAAGATAGTCTGAAGCTACTGGGTTATTTGAAGGAAGGATGCGTGGTGGAAGAATAGAGGGATGAAACCCATAGTTCAAGTAGAACGGACTCTGCTTGGTCATACTGTGGGTTGCGTTGTTGTAGGCAAATTCTGCCAGAGGGAGAAGATCCACCCAATCATCCTGTTGGTAAGAAGTGTAACAACGTAAATATTGCTCGATGCATTGGTTGACTCTTTCAGTCTGTCCGTTGGTCTGCGGATGGTAAGGAGAAGTGAGCTTCCGCTCGATCCGTAGTATGTGACATAGTTCTTGCCAGAACTTGGAAATAAATTGTGATCCACGGTCAGACAGAAGAGTTTTTGGGATACCATGTAACTTAAAGACATGTTTCATCAGGAGTTCTGCCGTTTGTTTGGACGAAGGTAGTCTGCGAATAGCAATGAAATGTGCCATTTTTGTCAGATGGTCCACTGACACTAAGATGGTATTAAATCCTTTGGAAGGAGGCAATTCCACTATAAAGTCCAAGGACACAACTTCCCATGGAGTTTGGGGTATTGGTAGACTGCATAGTAGACCGGATGGTCTCGTAGTGTCAATTTTGGACCTGGCACAGACATTGCATGAAGAGACGAATTTTTGTATAGATGTTTTCATGTCAGGCCACCAGAATTGCCTGGTAATCAGATTAAGAGTCTTTGTCATACCCATATGTCCTGCCATAGGCACATCATGCGATAATTCCAAGATCTTGGTGCGTATGGTAGGTGGTATGTAAAGTTTGTCGTTGTAGTAGAGGAAGCCTTCTGCATCAGTATTTAGTTGTGGTGGGGGTGAATCCAAACTTATATCATGCAAAACCTCTTCCTTCAAGGAACGGACAACTCCAATAATGCGTTTGTGAGGTATTATAGGAACGGAAGGGATTTCGAAGCAGTTTTCTTCAGCTAGTCGTGACAGTGCATCCACCTTTTTGTTCTTATCTGCAGGTGTGTAGGTCACTAGGAAGTTAAACCTTAGAAAGAATAGTGACCATCGTACCTGTCGGTGCGAGAGAGTTTTGTTAGTCTGAAGATATTGGAGATTTTTATGGTCCGTGTATATAAGTATTGGTAATTGGGTGCCTTCGAGTAGATGTCGCCAATTCTCCAGAGCCAATTTTATAGCAAGCAGTTCCTTTTCACCCACGGGGTAATTTATCTCTGGACTGCTTAGGGATTTAGAAAAAAAAGGCGACTGGATGAAGTGGTGAAGTGTGAGTTGGTCGTTGGGAGAGTATTGCTCCTACTGCCATGTTTGACGCATCTACTTCCAGAATGTATTGGAGGGATGGGTCTGGATGGCGTAGTATGGGAGCAGAAGTAAACCTTGTCTTTAACAGGTGAAAAGCTTTATTTGCTTCATCTGACAATTTGAATGTTTTTTTAATGCTAGTGAGCTGTGTGAGGGGTCTCACAATGGCAGAGAAGTTTCTAATGAACTTCCTGTAGAAATTCGAAAATCCAAGGAATCGCTGTAGCGCCTTGCGTGTGGTTGGTGTAGGCCAATCCTGAATGCAGGATATCTTACGCATGTCCATCTCGATTCCTGTTTTGGATATGATGTAGCCTAGAAACAGTACCTCTTCTTTATGAAACAAGCATTTTTTCAGTTTCACATAAAGGTTGTGTGCAAGCAATCTCGATAATACTAGTCTTACATGTCTTATGTGTTCAGACAGGGATCGTGAATATATAAGTATATCGTCCAGATATACCACAACACAGACATCTAGTAAGTCTCTGAAAATATAGTTTATAAATCGTTGAAAAACTGCAGGGGCGTTGCATAGCCCGAATGGCATTACAAGATATTCGAACAATCCGTATCTGGTTCTGAATGCAGTCTTCCACTCGTGTCCATCACAGATTCGAATGAGATTGTATGCTCCTTTCAGGTCCAATTTTGAAAAATAGGTAGCTCCACGCACCTGCTCAATGAGCTCAGGGATAAGCGGTAGAGGATAGCGATCTTTTATTGTAATAGCATTCAATTGCCTATAGTCGATGATAGGCCTGAGACTTGAGTCCTTATTGCGGACAAAAAAGAGTCCTGCTGCTGTGGAAGAAGTGGAAGGTCTAATAAAACCTTTTTCCAAATTCTCATCCAAATAGTCTTTGAGATGGGAAAGTTCATCCTGTGAAAGAGGATAAACATGACCGAACGGCAATTTGCTATTTGGGAGTAGATCAATGCTACAATCATAGTCTCGATGGGGAGGTAGTGCTTGAGCATTTTTCTCAAGAAAAACCTCAGAGAGATCCTGATAACATAGTGGTGCAATCTCATCTGTCACCACAGACAGGATCTTCCCGAAAGACGGGAGGTTACACGTACCCTCGCAATAGCAAGAGAGGAAGGTCAGGGTCCGTTCCTTCCAATCTATGGTTGGTTGATGTGTGTGCAACCAGGGAAGTCCCAAAACAATGGGAAAGTGGGGTGAAGGTATTAGATCGAAGGTAGTGGTCTCCATATGAGACCCGTTTGTAGTGACTAGGAGTGCCTGTGTCTGATCAGTGATCGGACCAGAGGATAAAGGAACACCGTAAATAAGACTCACTGAGACAGGTTTAAGTTTAGAAATAATAGGAACTTTATTTAACCACTTGCCTTCTGTGCACTTAAACACCCTTCCCATCCAGGCCAATTTTCAGCTTTCAGCGCTCACACTTTGAATGACAATTGCGCGGTCATGCTACACTGTACCCATTTGAAATTTTTATCATTTTTTTCACACAAATAGAGCTTTCTTTTGGTGGTATTTAATCATCTCTGGGTTTTTTATTTTTTACAAAAAAAAAGAATAAAGACAAAAAATTTAAAAAAAAAAAAAAGTTTTTCTTATTTTCTGCGAGTAAATTTTGAAAATAAATTTTTCTCCTTCACTGATGTGCGCTGATGAGGCGGCACTGATGGGCACTGATAGGCTGCACTGATGGGCACTGATGAGGTGGCACTTATGGGCACTGATGAGGTTGCACTTATGGGCACTGATGAGGAGGTACTAATATGCCGCACTGATGAGCACTGATAGGCGGCACTGATAGGCGGCACTGAGAGGCGGCACTGAGAGGCGGCACTGATGAGCACTGATAGGCGGCACTGCTGGGCACTGATAGGCGGCACTGCTGGGCACTGAGAGGCGGCACTGCTGGGCACTGAGAGGTGGCACTGCTGGGCACTGACAGGTGGCACTGCTGGGCACTGAGAGGCGGCACTGAGAGGCGGCACTGATGGGCACTGATAGGCGGCACTGATGGGCACTGGCGGATGGCACTGGACACTGACGGGTGGCACTGATGAGCGGCACTGATGGGCAGCACCATCAGTGCCCACACTCAGTGCCCATAGTGCTGCCAGTCAGTGCTCATCAGTGCCTAGATGAGCAGGCACTGATGGGCACTGACTAGCAGCACTATGGGCACTGATTGTGGGCATTGATGGGGGGCACTGATGGCGGGCACTGTGGGCACTGATGGGGGGGCACTGTGTGTGTGTTTTTACCTTGTGTAATCAGGGCACTGGTGATCGGTGCCCTGATTACATTCTCCTGTGTCCCCGGCGCTGTGAGGCTCCCCCTCCTTCCTCACACTGCAGGCTCCGTGTGAGGAAGGAGCGCCGGCGATGAGAGATGATCTCATATGTTTACATATGAGATCATCGCTCATTGGACGGCCAGATCACGTGGTGAATGGCCGCTGTGATTGGCCATTCACCACGATCTGTGATCGGCCGTGTCCAAGGGACACGGCCGACACAGATTTTCCCCGCAGCGCGCTCGCGGGAGCGCGCTGGGGGCGTGTCACTGGGAGGCCGTTTAAAAACGGCCTCCCGAAAATTCGAGTCCGCGCTGCAGCCGTATATAGGCTGTAGCGCGGACGGGGGGTGGTTAAAGCAGCAAAACGTATGTCAATATAATTTCCACAAGATCCTGTGTCAATCATGGCCTTAGTAGTAATCCTGTTCTGGTCCCACTGTAATGTTAAGCAAACAGAAAGGTAAGGGTTAGTGATTGAAGTTGTCAATCCCCCTAGGAGGACATGTGAACACTCACCCTTCTTTTTGTAGACTATGTAGACAATTATCTTGTGATCCGGGGATGCACAGTACAAGCAGAGATTACCAGATCGTCTTCTGGCTCTTTCCATAGTTGATAGAGGTGGGCGTATGGTTCCTACCTCCATACGAACGGGGTCAACGGCCGAAATCCGAGAAGAACTGGATAATGGCATTCCCATTTTCTCAGCCTTTCTTTCTCGTAGTCTTCTATCTATGGTGATACTGAGTTGTATCAATGCATCCAGGGTTTTTGGCAGATCCGCTCGGGCGAGCTCGTCTTTAACGGCCTCTGATAGGCCAAGCCTAAATTGGGATTTCAGAGATGCATCATTCCATTCTGAATCAAGGGTCCATCTCTTGAATTCTGCGACAAAGTCTTCTACAGGTCTCCCACCTTGTTTCAAGGATCTTAATTGAAGATCGGCAGTACTCTGCCTATTGGGATCATCATATAGGCTAGTGAGTTCTGCTAGGAACAAGGCATAGGAGTTGAGAAGCTGGTCGCTTTTCTCAAAAAGAGAGTCTGCCCAGGCCCGAGGATCGCCTGTTAGGTAAGAAATAATAGTACAAACCTTAATGTGATCAGTAAGGTAGGTACGGGGTTTTAGCAAGAAAAGTAACTCACATGCGTTTTTAAATTCGCGAATTTTTTTGCGATCGCCTGTAAATACCAAAGGAGGATTTATTTTGGGTTCAGGGGACTGAGCAGTGGTAAGTTGTGTCAATCTAATTACCTGCTGCGACAGAGTCTGATTGTCTTCTTTTAATTCAGCAAGTGCGTGTATTAACGCAGGTACTTGCTGTTTTAATTGTGTCATCTGTGTGTGTGGATGATCTCAATTCAGCAAGTAAATACACACACTCAATAAGATGTTTCCTAGAGTGACTTATGTATATAGTAACACAGTGATGATAGGCTAAAGAGACAGGTTGGGTAGAGATGGTAGATGACAGACACTTGAAAGGAAATGTTCTTGAAAGTAAGATAGTAGCGGATGGGATGCAGATAGGTTTAGCAATCATGTATGGTAGCAGATGACAGAGTAGCAGGTGGACATACAAGAGAGATCAACCCAGTGCAAGAACAGGTGGTAATAGGCTCAAGAGCTAGCAATCTTAGATAATGCAGATGTAGTAATAGTCCTTAGTATGCAGAGCTAGATAGTGTAAGCTTTAGTATGAAAGTTATAGAGGTTTCCCCTGTGGGGTACTTATCACTAATAGCAATGTAGCAGAGGAGAGGTTCGGCAAGAGCGGATGATCCGGTAGCGGGATACAGGGATCAGCGCAGCGTGGTTCCGACAGCGAGGTATGCTTGCAAGCATGAGAGCTTCAAGACAGGTTAGCATCAAGGCTAACGTAGAAAAATGTAAAGTAATGCACTTGGGGGCCAGAAACCAGAAAGCAAGCTACTCACTAGTGGGGGAACCTCTGGGTGAGTCTAGGATGGAAAGGGACCTGGGGGTACTGGTAGACAACAGGCTTGGAAGTGGCATGCAATGCCAAGCCGCTGCAAGCAAAGCCAACAGAATACTGGGTTGTATAAAAAAGGGGATTCACTCCAGAAATAAAGAGATTATTCTTCCACTCTACAAGACTCTGGTCCGGCCACATCTGGAGTATGCTGTCCAGTTCTGGGCACCGGTCCTCAGGAAGGATGTGCTGGAACTGGAGAAAGTCCAGAGAAGGGCAACAAAAATAATTAGGGGAATGGAGGACATCGGCTATGAGGAAAGACTACAAGCACTGAACCTATTCTCTCTGGAGAAGAGACGCTTGAGGGGGGATATGATATCAATGTACAAATACTGTACTGGCGACCCTAGCATAAGGAACAAACTATTTAGAGTAAGGGAATACAATAAGACACGTGGCCACTCACTAAAACTAGAGGAAAGGCGGTTTAACCTTAAAGTGCGTAAGGGGTTCTTCACTGTAAGAGCGGTAAGGATGTGGAATTCTCTTCCGCAAGCAGTCGTATCAGCGGGAAGCATTGATAGTTTCAAAAAACTATTGGATGGACACCTTAAAGACCACAACATACAGGGGTATACAATGTACGGTTAAAAGCAAACACACACACATCATAGGTTGAACTGGATGGACTTGTGTCTTTTTTCAGCCTCACTAACTATGTAACTATGTAAGGCACAAAGCAGTTTGAACGAACACATGTGAGTGAGAGCCGGCGATCTAAATAGCCATCCAGTCCGGCGCTCAGTGATGACAGCATCAGTCTTAAAGGTGTATGCGCACCTTACCAAAAGAGAATGGTGGGGCGCATACACTTATGAAAGAGTAATTAGGGTACCCAAAGGTACCAGAACATTACAGCAAGATGCCTTTGCAGGGAGTCTAGAAGTTCAATAGAAGATCTCTGCATGTCTTTGGTCATAAATAAATGAGGCCTTTTTACATCTTATCAGATAAGAGTCATTTTAGCCAGACACCAACAGTCACTGATGGCCAGTCTCGCTTGTAATCTTATCTGTATTTTACAATGAACAATAGTTCAGTGTATTCATCAGACATTTAAACTATATAAGTTTTAAAGATACATTATATCGTGTGTAAGAAAATATTAGCAATAATAATGTCACTATAGTATGTAAAACATATACATATGTTGGAATGTTTTATATAACATATTTTGGTTTTATATTCTTGCTACAGTAAAAATCTTACTTAGACGAAGCTAAGTACTGATTCTACTTAAATTACCTAGTTTTAAAAACATTTGTGTAGGTCTAGTTAAGGTTTTATGGTCATCATAAATACTATATCCTAGACACAGAGTCTGACAGCATTTGACAGGATTTTGATAATTAATGGATTTTTACTAGCCAGAGGTCAGGAAAAGTTATCAGTTAATAATGGTATTATTATTCTATATACTGAATTTAAAGAGTAATACAATACTGCCCCCTTTGGAGACTATTGCTAAATGCAGTCTCGGGGTAAATTAGTAATTTCCAATAAATATATATATACCATATTATAAATATATTCTTTAATAAATGGCTTTACCAGATCCAATCCCTGCCAAGATACATGATGGAGATATTAGATGAACATGTATATATTATGAGAGTATGGACAGGTTTTTATGTTGTTGTTATGATTATTATTAAATATAAAGAAATTATTATCATTTAATTCTAATATCCAAAATACTGGGTAATTAGTAGAGAGGAGTTGCCAATGACAGCCATGCATATACTCATCTATACATACTCCCTCTTGCTCCATCATTTATCTGAAACTTTGAAGGACGCCAAACAAAACTCCTCCCTAATTGGCCACCATTTTGGGAAGGCAGCCATCTTAAGGACTCTGGTAACGACCATTTTAAGCTAGCAGCCATCTTAAATGTGGTAAATATACCTTGCTGTTTATTTGCTTATTATTTACAATTGTTTATTTCCTTCCTTATATGTTTTATATTTCATATTTAAGGGTAATGAGATTACAACCCCAGCCGTATGAACCATAGTAGATTTTTCTCTAAAAGCTGATTTTTGTTTTTATACATTTTTATTAATATCAGATTTAGCGCATTATTAGCGATATAGTCTCTCGTTTTGCATAGCCTATTCTCACTCCATCTGCAGTGGAGTGACTATTGGCTGCACAATTTGCAGCCAATTGTGGTCTGATTATATAGAATACTTACCTATGGTTTATGCTATACCTGGGGAAAAAGGTAATCTTGCTTTCATTTTAATTTCATTATTGAGCTACACAGCACATTGCATTTATCGTTTTAAGTTTGTATTTTATGTAAAGTTATCTTTTTGTGTCATCTCAAGTTTAATCATTTATTGTGAATACATGTCTTGTGAATAAATATACTTATATATTCCCTAATGTAGACTGTTTTCACTAGGATTGGTATATGCTGTTAAAAATAAATTAATCGATTAAAATGAACTTGTTACATATTGATTTATGGAAATAAGTTGAGATTCTCCTACCTTACAGATCTTTGCTTATTTACATAAATAGACACTGTTATATTCAGAGCAGTATAAATATTCTGACACATCCCTACCCCTAGGATGCCCTTTCCATCTTTCCCCCACCCTCCCTCTCCCAGACTTCTCTTCCCAGGTCAACCTTTTATCTCCTACTCTTACCCCACCCAGGCTGCCCTTTGCAGGGCTGTCTTCCCTTCCCTCCACCCCCTCCTAGGCTGCCCTTTTTAGAGTAGTCTTCCTTCTCCCAACCCTACCCCACCCAGGCTTTCCTTTTTAGGGCAGTCTTCAATTTCCCCCTCCCCCCAACCCACCTTTTCCCAGGCTGCCCTTTTCAGGGCAGTCTTCCATCACCCCCACCCACCCCTCCCAGGCTGCCTTATTCTCTTCCATCCCCCCCCCCAGGCTGCCCTTTATAGGGCGGTTTTCCATCCCCACCCATCCCCTTCCAGGATGCCCTTTCTAGGACAGTCTACCATCTCCCACCTCTTCTCCACCCAGGCTGACCTTTTCAAGGCAGTTTTCCATGTCATCCCCACCCACCCCCTATCCAGGCTTCTCTTTTTAGGGCACCTTTCCATCTTCCACCCCTATCCCACCCAGGCTACCCTTTTCAGGGCATTCTTTAATCCCTCAAATCCACCCTCTCCCAGCCTGCTTTTTACAAGACAGTCTTCCATCTCCCACCTCTACCCCACCCCTGCTGCCCTTTTCAGGATATTCTTCTATCCTCCCCACCCACCCCCTATCCAGGCTTCTCTTTTTAGGGCACCTTTCCATCTTCCACCCCTATCCCCACCAGGCTACCCTTTCCAGGCAATTCTTTAATCCCTCAAATCCACCCTCTCCCAGCCTGCTTTTTACAGGACAGTCTTCCATCTCCCACCCCTACCCCACCCCTGCTGCCCTTTTCAGGACATTCTTCTATCCTCCCCATCCACTCCCTCCCAGGCTAAGCTTTCCAGGGCAGTCTTCCATATCCCTCCTCCACCCACCACCTCCCATACTGCCCTTAGCAGGGCAATCTTTCATCTCTCCACCTACTCCATCCCAGGCTGCCCTTTTTAGTGCAGTCTTTCATCTCCCCTCCACCCACTCCCTCCCAAGCTGCCCTTTTCAGGGTAGTCTTCCATTTCCTCACCCCGACCAAGCTCTCCCAGACTGCTTTTCCAGAGTAGTCTTCCATCTCTCATGCCTACACTGGCTGCCCAATCCAGGTCTGAAAAGCATACAACAGAAATCTTTACACTCATCCTAGAGGCTTCATTAAGTTTACCTGAGGCCAGAACGTTTCTGTTTGTTTTGGATAGAATGTTGAATGACTAGACCCTCTGTCTGTTTTTTTCTGTCTAAGTCACTAATAGGCAGATTCACCCTCTCTATTTTCCACTGTTTGCCACTGGAATGAGTATATAGGGAGAATTTGGGGGACATTCTTTCTGATGTTCTAAAAAAATAATAAAAACTTGCTTTGGAGATATTTCACACTTCCTGTTGTGTCTATAGAGCAGGGAGTGAAGGTTATTTTCTTCAATGGGAAGCCAAAGGCAAAAAAAAAAAACCAAAAAACTGACAGGGTTGTTAACTATTCCTTACTCTATCCAAAACAAAAGAGCTGTAAAGATGGAAGCCAAATCAGTACAGCACTAATGTCAGCTGTCCAACTAGTTCCCAAACTCAAACTATTAAAGCAGTAATAAACCCAATACAGAATGTAATATACTGCAACTTACCAATCATTAAGTGTGGTGGCTGCATTTGGTTTTCTTTTTTTAAGGCTTTTTCCCCCTGCTTTCACCATGTGATTTGACCTGTATCACACCTGTATTTGAATTCCCCCATTCTAGATAAAGGGGTACCTTTGAACAGGAGCATTGTCAGTCTGGGAGGAGGGTGTTAAAGGTACTTGAAAGTTTATATACACTAACAAAGTAAAGCCAAACTCCAGCTAATACTGTATAAATACCGGTAGTTACAGCAAACAGTTTTTATCTTTTGAAATAAAGGTTTTACATAAATAAAATCTAATCTGTTTGCCTCATCCGTGTAACTGCAAGATAAAAAAGCTTTTTTGCTGAAAAATAACAGACTTACTAGCTGGATCACAGATGATAATAGAAGAAAAAAGCCTTAAAAGGAAACGAATGCAGCCACTACATCTAAGTTGGTAAGCTGCAATATAATAAATGCTTGATTTTGGGTTTATAACCGCTTTAAAGTAAAATGAATGAAACATGTTTGTTTGTTTATTTTTTCAGATAGAGTAAGGGATGTTTAAACCCCTGCCAAGGTTTTATTTGCCATCCGTGTCCCCTTGGGGAGATTTCCCTTCGCTTCCTATCCTATACCCATAATAGGAAGTTAGAGTAAATCCCTCCAAAGTAAGGGATCTCTAAAACAGTGTTTCTCATCCTTTTTTCAGTCAAGGCACCCTTTCGAAATTATGGACAGTCTCAAGGCACCCATTCTAAAATGTAAAAACTATTCTAATAGTCTTACATAATGCAGCAACATCCACACAAGTAGGGCACCCAACATTAGATGGGATTTATTCTTCGAAAGCAAATACACTTTTGAAAACTGGTACTGACTAGTATTCCAATGTTTCTCTTCTCCCTCAGTTTTTTTCCACCACTCAACTAATGTGGCCCCAAAGCTGATGGAAAGGGGCAGGAGAGGGGGATACAAGGATGTTGTGCAGGCGACTGAATTCCTCCATAATAACTGATGATGCCATTAGTCGTTAGGATGCCGACAGCTGGAAGGTTGTAATTGTGCACAATGGAAACCTGTAGCTTTGAGTAACTAAAAGGCAGGCTTCATCCACATAACCGGCTTGTATACAATAGTTGGGCAATTTTTAGGCATTTTGCCAAAGCATCTCTGAAGAAACCTCAAGGCACCCCAGTTGAAAAAGGCCACTCTAGAACTATTTTCTCCAAAAAAATTTCCTCTATTCCTGTTCTGGGACAACCCAAAATTTGGGATTTTCTTTCACTTGCCCTTCTGGTGATCAGTGGCGGCCGGTGCATAGGGGGCGCCAGGGCGCCGCCCCGCCTAAAAAAAAAAAAAAAAATTACAAAACGAGCAATAAAGTTTGAAAAAAAAAACTGCGTTCGCCGACGCCGCCGGCCGATGTGGAGGCGGGGGGGGGGGTTACCACCCAGAAGAGGCGCCGATTGGCTGCCTTCTGGGGGGCGTGGGGGCGTAACCTGGGCGCAAGGCACATCGCTTGGAAACCCCCACTTCGTGGATTCCTGGCTGTGATTGGTCCAGCCTCCAGCCTGGACCAATCACAGCATCCAGGACATCCGACGCTGACCCCGCTGAGCGCCGCTGACGTCACTCGCGTGCGTCATTCTCAGCAGTGGACCGGACCCGGACGGACGATGGAGTCGGGTGGACACCGGACGGGAGTGATGGCGGCACCGGAGAGGAGACCACCAGCATCTGATCCAGACGACCGGACCGGTCACCTCACCAGGCCGCAGCTCGAGGAGCGGAGGTCATCTGCTGGAAGAAGAGAAGACATCACCACCGGTAAGTGAGTCCTCGTGGTCCTCCTGTCCTGTTAGTCCTCCACTCAAGGCTGAGGCTAGTAGTACAGGGATCCACTTTTTTATAATTGGATTGCTGGGATCATCTATGGAGTGTTGAGTTTGGCCTATACTGGAATTCTTACACCACTTGCCTGCTGCCTCTGCTCCCACTGCTCCGCACTATCTGCCTGCTACTCTTTGCTGCTAACATCTTGGATGATTATCTATTGTCTTTTCTATGCATGATGCTGTTGTCTACAGATGATATCACATTATCTCATGTAGCAATACTCAGTGCCGCTTACCTGCCACTTCATGTAATTACTGCTTTGACCCTTTACAATTGCTTTCTACATGGTGGTCATCTGTTCCATTTTACAGCTTAGCATCTGTACAGTGATTTTAAATTCTGGACTATTCTTCAGATTTATCTATTGAGTTTCAATTCAGCAGATTCCAGTGTATAATCAACCCTATATATGTGGTGCGCTCCTGGTGACTCCAGTCCATTGCTGCAGCATTGTTAGGGATACAGGTTGCCAGTGGTGGCCTGTCTATAGGGGGCCACCTCCCCCCCCCCCCAAAAAAAGAAGAAAAAAAAGAGATTAAAAAAAAAAAAAAAAAAGAAAATTTAGATTTTTAGCCCACTAGGGGTGCCAGACCTAGTGGTGGGTATGGGGGGGTGAGGCTTTCCGTGCGGTGGGCAGAGGCGCCGATTGGCGACCTTCTGGGGGTCATCGGGTGCAGAGCAATGCGCCCCGACTCTCCCCACTTTACTGATGTCCTGGCTGTGATTGGTCCAGACTCCAGCCTGGACCAATCACAGGAGGACATCCCAGGACCTGGTGACGTGAAGCGTGGAGGCGGTGCACTGCCCCAGTGTCACGTGATCACCTTCCCGCCCGCCGGAGAGAGGAGAGCCGCCGCCGCGCCCGCGTGAGGAGTCGGAGTGGTCGGAAGTCGCAGAAGAAGCACCGCTGCAGGTCACTGTCAGTGAGTGTCACTGTCAGTGAGGTAAGTTCGTGATGCCTAAGGGGGGCTCGCCCAGCCAACACACTGTCACTGACAGCTTTGAAGGGGGCACGCACGCACGCTGATCTCTGCATTGGGGGAATGTATGCTGGTCACTACATTGGGGACACACACGCTGATCTCTGCATTGGGGGCACCACGTATGCTGGTCACTACATTGGGGGCACGCACGCTGATCTCTGCATTGGAGGCATGTATACTGGTCACTACGTTGAAAGGGGCATGTATGCTGGTCACTACATTGAAAGGGGGGCATGTATACTGGTCTCTGCATTGAAAGGGGGCATGTATACTGGTCACTACATTGAAAGGGGGCATGTATACTGGTCACTGCATTGAAAGGGGGCATGTATACTGGACACTACATTGAAAGGGGGCATGTATACTGGTCACTGCATTGAAAGGGGGCATGTATACTGGACACTACATTGAAAGGGGGCATGTATACTGGTCACTGCATTGAAAGGGGCCATGTATACTGGTCACTACATTGAAAGGGGGCATGTATACTGGTCACTTCATTGAAAGGAGGCATGTATACTGGTCACTTCATTGAAAGGAGGCATGTATACTGGTCACTGCATTGAAAGGGGGCATGTATACTGGTCACTACATGGAAAGGAGGCATGTATACTGGTCACTACATGGAAAGGGGGCATGTATACTGGTCACTACATTGAAAGTGGGCATGTATACTGGTCACTACATTGAAAGGGGGCATGTACGCTGGTCACTGCATTGAAAGGGGGCCTGTACTGTGGGGTTTGTGCTAGGGGGCCTGTACTGTGGGATTTGTGCTAGGGGGTCTGTACTGTGGGGTTTGTGCTAGGGGGCCTGTACTGTGGGATTAGTGCTAGGGGGTCTGTACTGTTGGATTAGTGCTAGGGGGTCTGTACTGTGGGGTTTGTGCTAGGGGGCCTGTACTGTGGGGTTTGTGCTAGGGGGCCTGTACTGTGGGGTTTGTGCTAGGGGGCTTGTACTGTGGGATTAGTGCTAGGGGGTCTGTACTGTGGGATTAGTGCTAGGGGGCCTGTACTGTGGGGTTTGTGCTAGGGGGCCTGTACTGTGGGGTTTGTGCTAGGGGGCCTGTACTGTGGGGTTTGTGCTAGGGGGCCTGTACTGTGGGGTTTGTGCTAGGGGGTGTGTACTGTGGGATTAGTGCTAGGGGGTCTGTACTGTGGGGTTTGTGCTAGGGGGCCTGTACTGTGGGGTTTGTGCTAGGGGGTTTGTGCTTGAGGGGTTTGTGCTTGAGGGGTTTGTGCTGGGAGGGTCTGTACTGTGGGGTTTGTGCCACTCTCAGTCCATGTATCCCATAATAGGATGTCTCTCACAGTATATCCCATAATAGGGCCCCTGTTCCCTATTATGGGATATAATAGTACTGATGGACCCCTTAACCGGTTGCCGACCGCCGCACGACTATATACTGCGGCGGTCAGCCCCGGCCAGGCAGAGTGACGTATCGGTACGTCACTCGCCTGTCACTGACTTGCGAGCCTATAGCGAGCGGGCGCGCGCCCGCCGAGGCGCGCGCCCGCCGCGGCTTGTTCACAGGCAAGTCAGTGCGTGTGACCGGCGGACTCGATGTCCGCCGGCCACACTACGATCGCTCCTGTGAAGGGAGAAAGACAGAGCAGCTTGTGTAAACAAGCTGCCTGTCAGTTCTCCCTGTGTAAAAGTAAAGATCTGACCGTTCTACTATGTAGAACGGTTGATCTTTGCTTTTACACCAATAGCAATGTCCCTACACAGTAGAAAGCACGCCCCTAGGACACACTTAACCCCTCCCTTCCCAATAAAGTTAACCCCTTCCCTGCCAGTGTCATTTTTGCAGTAACAGTGCATATGTATAGCACTGATTACTGCAGTAATGTCACTGGTAACCCCAAAAGTGTCAAAAATGTCAGTCAAGGGTCCGATCTGTCCGCCGCAATGTCGCAGTACCGAAAAAAAAATCGCAGATCGCCGCCATTACGCGTTAAAAAAAAAAACACCAAAAATGACAAAAATCTTTCTCTTTGTTAGTAAACGCGATAACTTTTGCGCAAACCAATCAAAATACGCTTTTTGCGATTTTTTTTACCAAACATAGGTAGCATAAAACAAATTGGCCGAAAAATGTTAAAAAATTTTGATTTTTACTTTTTTTTTTGGGGAATTTCATATAAAAAAATGTGAAAAATATTGTTATTTTTGCAAAATTTACGCTCTTTTTTTGTTTATAGCGCGTGATCAAAAAATCGCACAGGTGATCAAATACCACCAAAAGAAAGCTCTGTTTGTGGGAAAAAAAGGACGTCAAATTCGTTTAGGTACAGCGTCGCACGACCGCGCAATTGTCCGTTAAAGTCACGCAGTAAAAAATCGCAAAAAAACCCCTGGTCCTTTAGCAGCCAAATCCTCCGGGGCTTAAGTGGTTAATATGTGATATATTGGGAGAATTTGTTCACGCAAGCAAAATACAGGGGACAAAATGGGTGGAGTCTATAAGGGGTGTGGCTTCTGAGAAATGGGAGGGGTCAAAATGGAAGGGCGGGGTCTTGCGCCCCACCATCTTAAAACTTCACCAGCCGCCACTGCTGGTGATAATGGCAAACAGGACAAATATAAAAGGGCATCGGGTATTTATTGCTGTCTGTGTCCCAGTTATGGAGATTCACCCTCTCTTTTTTTCCTGGTGACGTTCATCACTAAAATAAAAGCCCAATTTGAGTGGTTATGAAAACAGGAAAAGAGAGGAAATCTCCAAATGAAAACACTATTTCTAGTGACCGTAGTGACTGCCAGGGATTTGGCATACTTTGAAGGGATTTCCTCTCACTTTTTGTTGCAGCTATATGACAGGAAGTGAAGTGAAATCTACCCAATGGGGCACAAAAGGCAAAAAAAAAAAAAAAACGCTTAACAGGGGTTATAACCCTCCCCTACTTTACCCAAGAAAAAAATACTTCAGTTCTACTTTACCTATCCCCTGCATAAAAAAAAGAAACACATAAACAAACCAGTTCTTTGCCTATCCACCACAAGATATCCCCATTGTGGCAAGGTTTTAGGAGTGCACATAAACACACAGGTCTATATCGTTTTTGCTTGAATGCACTTTGGTATTGTGTATCTGGTGGCACTAAAGTCTTCTAGGCATTAATTTTAAATACCTGACCACCTTACCGTAGGTGGAGGCGGGACATATAGACTCTGAAAGTTTTACTATCACAAATAACAGAATGTTCACAGGGCAGGTGGGGCTGGAAGAACTCAGTCTTTGCTATCAGAGAGTTCTATTCTTACTGCAGATTCCCCTTGGGACTTGTCTTGGTACATGATACACACAGAGGATCAGATAACTGTCAGAGAATATCTGTTATCTATCACTTATAGGAAAAAACTGGGACATTCCCTGGATACTTCACATGGTGTTCTTATCATCGTACATGGACCTCCAATATATTTGTAGCACTACCCCTGTAGGGGCCGCTAGATATAGTAACTGGATCTTCTCCTTTTTCAACTCCTGCAGCTGGACACACAGTATTTTCTCTCTCTAAAAAAAAAAAAAACAGAGGGCACACCAGCCTAGTGCATTACTTTTGCGACAATTTATTTTTAAAAAAATGTAAAATGTAAAAATGTAAATGTAAAAAAAAAATGTCAAGCGAAAAAATTATATATAAAAGTCCACCAGATGCTCCACTCAGCATGGTCTGCTGGTTAGTGACAGTTGTGGAATGGAAAAATCCAAATAAAGCTGACGTGTTTTGAGGGGTGTCCCCTCTTCAGAGCTGCATTTGGAATTCAGGTAGCTGGTCTTATTATAATAAAAAAAAAACCATGTGACCTCTATTACAAGCCCCTCCCACAATGGGCGGGCTGATGAGATAAAGTCATATGAGTAGGTAAACAAAAATGTATAAATATATATATATATACACAAGCAAACATACACATGTGAATCCCCTGCAATAGGCCTTACATCACAATGCATTATGTAAGAGAGACATATTGTATCTGAAAAAATATAATAGTGTACATACACATATATAATTTCCTAAATTAAGCACAATTTAAAATAAGGTAAGTGTTTTGGCTGCAGACCTACAATTTTCAAAAAAGCAGGTGGGATGGAATGTTAATCATCATCAAGTAATTACCATACATTCATCATCTAAGGTGTCCAATAGACTGGGGTGCATGTGGAGCCAGACTGTAATTGCATAGTGCAAGAGCTCAAGCAACAATCGTACTACTGCAAATGATGGTGAAAGTCTGGCAGGTGGTCTGCGTAATGCATGCTGGCCAGAAACCAAGAGTATGGGCGTGTTATGCTTTCCTGGCGCTGGCCTGATGACATGCGATTGTCACTTCCGGTGACGTCCAGTCACGTCATCCCCGCTCTACAAGGAAGCAGGAAGCTGAAAACGCCAGTTGCGGGGGAACCGCAAACGTCACCTTCAGCCCCCCGCAGACCCTGAAGGCATACGAAAGTAGTCTGGGCATCTGTAATAGGGGTGAAACAAACGCATAGCACAATAGATGAGGAGAAATATGCCATTTGCCAAAATTCACTAGATTCTTGTTGTACTGCGACAGGAAGAAACATTGGAAGTACTAGAATTGTATTTAGAAATCAGTATAATAATAATAATACTAATAATATCATTATTATATATATCTCTCATTCAGTGCCTATTACTTGCTGGGAAAGACCAGCTACCTATTTAGAGGTGTCAAAGCATAAATGTTAAAACTATACAGTGAAGTATATCCAAAATATAAAAAGAACATAAAAAGTCCTAAAAACTCATAAAAATATATATATGAGTGTATAAATACAATATATAGAGAGTTGCATGTCATACTAAGAGTCCTATTAGCACTATTGTTAAGAGAAATAAGGGCAATATGTCAATACGGACAGCGACTGGCCCCCCTGATGTATAAAGGGCAAAAAACCTGACTTCTATCACTGATATAATATTTTATCATATTTTAGTTTAGTCCTGGGCATAAAAGAATACCTAGAAACCCAAAGCTAATACACAGTATTTTCTTCCACAGTCAGGTGTACTCTTACTTTCGCTTGTTTCTTCAATAAACAGTCTAGGTTTTGGTTGTTTATGGAATTTTATTGTAGAACTTGGATTAGGATAGGGAAGGGAATGTAGTGGGATACTCAAAATTCAACTAAGTACAGCTTCTTTATCTGAACTGTGGAATTACTGCATGGTACACTGCACACTCACGAGCAAGTCCTTTACAGGAATAATGGACGGTTGTTCTTCAGGACACTAGCCAGTATCCCCTTTTGTGCTGAACCAAGTAGCAGGCTTTCCTAGCACAGAGGGGGTAGCCAGAGAATGAGGCCCCAAAGATCTTTATAGTCTGTACTGTAATGGTTGCCTCCTTCCAATTCTCCAGTGATCCCCGACAGATCTCCCGGGATGGCTTCCCCTCAGTCAGCTCTTCAGAATACTCTGGTCAGTATTCTAGCTTCCAGGCCTCCCGCCCGAGGCCACGTGGCAGCAGGTGCTGAGGAAAGCACAGCGCCTCCTCCTCAGCTGGACTCTCTTCTCCAGGAAAATACCACTTCCTGTGTCCTCCACCGAATATAAATACCCTTCCCAACATGCACAGGGACCCCTATGCTTGTAATTGGCTGAGATGGTATCCATATTCATGCTGCTGATTTGCATGAGTCACTCCTATTCATCCAACAACTTTCCTAGTTGCCTGGATATATAGAGAAGCCAATACAGAAACAGCAGCACTTGTGTAACACACAGGACTTCCTAGCTAAATAATGTAGCTTTCCTGTTAGGCAGGAAAGCTGCTATGTTTTACCTATGTAGCACCCTCCTAGGTAGGTTGCTAGGATGTATATAGTTAGCATAGCGTGGTCTCCTGCTTAACAGGAAACTAATATAAAATATAGTAGTTTCCTGCTTAACAGAGAGACTGAATTGGTGCAGCTAGGCAGTCCTGTGTGTTTAACAAGTGTTACTGGATTTACATTTTTCTCATCTGTATCCAGGCAGTTTTGGAAACTGCTGGGTGGACAGGAGTGACTCATGCAGATCAGAGACATGAATGTTGATGCCATCCCTGCCAATTGCAGGCATAGGGTCCTATGCATGCTGGGAAGGGGTATTTATATTCAGTGAGGAGAAAGGAAGTGGTCTTTGTCTGGGGAGGAGAGTCCAGATGAGGAGGGGGTATTTTGCCCTTCTCAGAACCTGCTGCCATGCGGTCTCTGGCTGGAGGCCTTGAAGCTGGAGAGCTGACCCACATGTTCTGAAGAGCTGACTAAGAGAAATCATGCCTGAGAGGATCGGGATGCAACTCATGTGAGTTTGGATCAAGGATCTAGGGGCTTGTTCTTTGTAGGTTTCCCCTCAGTGCTAGGAAAGCCAGCTACTGGGTGCAGCAGAAAGGGGATACTGGCTGGTGTTCTGAAAAGTAATGGTCTATCTGTCCTATAGAAGACTTGTTTAAGAGTGCATGTTGCTTCAAGTAGTAATTCCACAGTCAAGTTGAAGAAGGTGTCCTCCCTTTAATGAGTTGAATCTGGAATATCCCACTTTTTACCTTTCCCTATCCAAGCTCTCAATAAAACATCAAAAACAACCAAAACCCCCAGACTGATTATTCAAGAAATGAGCCTAAGTGTGTGCCTGGCTGTGGAAATTACTGTGTGCCTGACTGAAGAGATTAAGCAAGCGAGTTTTCAAGCAGCACCTATGGGGGTAGCACTACATGTGGGGCTGTCCTGGATTTGAAACAAAGCCTCTTGCAGCGGCTGCTAGTGGCAACCGGAAAATGTGTTGAAGAAATCGTTATGTGTTGCTGTGAAGATTGCAGGACCACGGTGTGAAACAGTGCTATGCCATGGAGGGAAATGTCTGCTCTACAGTTGCCAGCGCAAGTGCATTTCCAAGTATTGGCATGGAGAGAGTTAAAGGCTGCCTGGGAAGAGGCAGGGGAGCCACCAGAGAGCATGTTACTACCTGCATTTCAGCACGGCTTGCAAATGGCAAAAAAGGTATTATAGCACGGCTTACTAATACTGAAGTAACTGATGGCGGGGGAAAAGTTAACTCAGGGCGCAGGAGTCAGAGTGCCAGAAACTTCACTAGTGCTTGCACTTTAGAGGAAGAAGTTCAATGCATAATGGCCAGTCACAGAACATTTTTAAATGGTGGGAGTGAAGGAGTTAATTCAGGATTGTGTGTGTCCACCGTGGGTATGGAAGCTACCCTCTGCATTACAGCAGAACCTGATAATGGTGGAGAGAGTATTTCAGCAGACTCTGTTAATATTGGGGTTGCAGATGGTGGTAAAGGGGTTACCTCGAGATGTGACACTGCAGGTATGGAAACTACCCTCTACATTACAGCAGAGCCTGATAATGGTGGAGCGAGTATGCTAGCAGAGACTGTTAATACTGGAGAAGCAGTGGGAGAGTAAAAACGGCTCGTGAAACCTGTTGGGAGGCTGGAAATCCTGATGCCAGAGTATGTGCCACTGTAGCATGTTGGACTGTTGCTGCGAGTGGGCTGGGTGGCATGGAGGGGGTTAAGCTAAGTTAAGCCTGATGCATCAGACCCAAGAGATGTGCACCTTTGCAATCAGGAGCATTAAGCCCACGAAGAGTAGTCAGCAGCCTGTAACCGGTACGACAGACAATACAAACAGCCAATTGGCTTCAAAATCCACTGTAGAGATTCAGAAGGTCCAGCGTTTGAAGTCTGTGAGCTCTTTAGGAGAGGAGGAGCTAGGAATCGTGGATGTGGGGTCCCCAAGATTTGAAAATACTGTCGTGACCCTAGAAGAGGGGATGGGAGAATGGAGGTCGGTGACGGAGTCTGGATGGGACTGGGAGACCGAGAGAGCACAATGCCCAGTTGATTCAGTGTGCGAAGAATCTGAGGTGATGCCAGGCTTATGTGGAGAGAAGGCCTGATTTTTCCCCTCCTTGCACCTTTTGCAGGGTACAAGCACAAAATGACGCATACAAGAAATACTTATGAAAGGAAGGAAGTCTGTATGTGACAGAAAGGAGACCGTGATGTGCTGCCTGGATTCTCCTGTTCTTAGAGAATAGTCCAAAGGCAAGTAGCTCTGGAGTACGGGTATGATTTTCCATACGTTCCCAGGGAAATCATGGAAGAAGTTGAGGCAAAGAAGGTTTCATGGTGTTAAGAAGAAGTGTGGGACTTCATGCATATTCCGAAGCCCTTCAGGCATTAATCCAATCATGAATTATAGCAGCAGTTCCTGTCCATCAAACAGAACTAGAGTCTGGGGTGTTCAGTATACATGAACATAGTGTTGGTAGTGAAAAAACGACTGCAAGGACAGGGAATGGTCTATCACTGTATCAAGACAAAAGGAGAAGCCAGGACTCCTCACCCAGACTTTTATTGCTGAATCAGTGAAGAAAACTGTCATCATCCTGCTGCTATTGGTCATGAACCAGACCCCTCTTTTCTGTTACTTTGGCCTTAAATCACCAAGTGAGTACTGACGCAAAAGAAAAAAAAACAACTATGAATAAGGATTTGTGCAGCCATATCCCCCCTTCCCCACCAACCTGCAACTTATCTCTAACCCTTCCTGTGATCCTAACATGAACTCTGCACTAACCTGCTCTCATCTGACAGAATTCAGGCTTAGAGACTGACCTCTCATGCTGCATTCTCATCATAGTGTTTTTATGAACGCACATAAAATTGGGCTGTGCATATATATGCCTGTCATTACGCACTATAGCAATGCACTCATAGGGCAGCCCAATTATTTTAATGGACTGCCCTACGCGCAAGAAACATGGCTAAGCACCTTTATGAGCTTCCAGGGTCGCGCATTTTAAGTCATGTGGTTTGCTGCATTTTTTTTTTTTGCATGATAATCAATTATATTGAATGAATGGCACCACAAAAGATTTTTGAGCATTTGCGAAACTGTATAGTGGGAATGCAGCCTCTGTCCAGCATTGCATCCTGGGAGGAAGGGAAGAAGGACACATACTCACTAAGGCCCCTTTCACACTTATGCGACCTCAAAGTCGTGCGATTTTACAGTGATTTTGCCGTAATTTTTTAGCCGCGATTTTACTGCAATTTTGACTCTAATTAAAGCAATGCCTAAGTCTTTGGACCTCAAAATGCATTAAAATCGTCTCAAAGTAGTGCAGGGACTACTTTGAAGTTGTTGCAACTTGAAATCGTACATCTATGAACGGTATTCATTGGAGTACGACTTGTCATGCGACTTTGCAGTCCCAAATCACAGGACAAGTCGCACAAGTGTGAAAGGGGCCTAAGTGGCCACTATGTCACTATAGGACACAGTAGTGTCATGCATACAGGTGTGAGGGGACAATAATGAGCTTCTCAAGCAGATGAAGATGCTTGCTATCACACAGAGCAAGCCCAATCCTTCATTTTGTCTATGGAGAAGGGTCAAAAATCACCAAGTTTGATGAGGTGTCACCAAAGATTGGCAGTGGGTTGCTGTGGCAGAACTGGCATGCATCGATCATCTCAGGGAAATATCTGCCCACTCTATGGATATTTTAGGGTTGTTGTCAGGCTAGGTAAATTGCAGTTCCTGGAATCCCCCTTAGATTAGATCCTGTCTACACTACTCCATGACATGAAATTCCAGATACGTTTCTGTCACATAACACAGAGTGATCCAAATGTCAGCCAAACAGATAACACTTCAATACATCACCAGCAATGTTCCATATGAAGATACTGTCTGTCTACAAAATATCTTCCCGCTGTTCACACTGTTACCTTAAAGTGGACCCATCATCAGATATACGCTTTTTTACAATAGGTGTATACATGTTAAGTAATGTGTCAGTGTAACCCTTTCAGGTACATATTACCTCTCAGAGATCACAGTACTCCCCCTGACATTACCTTCATCTGCTTTTCTCTCCAGAAGGATGGAGCCTTTTTTTGTTCAGGCATCTTTCAGGGTCATCATCTAATTCCTGGACTGAGATGCTGGTTCTTACTGCTATATGTTCTCCAGTTTGGGAGACTCTAGAGCAGGGGTCTTCAAACTATAGTCCTCCAGTTGTTCAGGAACTAAAATTCCCATCATGCCTAGTCATGTCTGTGAATGTCAGAGTTTTTCTGACGTCCCCTCATGGGACATGTAATTCTGGAGGGCCGTAGTTTGAAGATCCCTGCTCTAGAGTTAGGACTGCAGTACACTGGGGTGCCTTGACGTGGCCACTGCGGCTTACACATATGTAGCATGACCCCCATGGGGACTGCTGGGTAATTGCACTTCCTCTGCACTCCCTGGACCCTGAGGTATCTCCGACCTGCTAGGCACTACAGGTTCAGACATATTAAGATAGTGATACTCGCGACACTTAAGTATCAGTATATTGGTTTTACTGAATTCAAGCAAAAGGTAACAGGTATAGATTCAACACAACTGGATTTGCAATAAAAGGTTATAACAGGATTTTGATTATCCGTGCCCCAAATATGAATGTGGGGCCTGAAATGCAAAATCCCAAAATAATAATGTAACAGTATAATGGAAAATTGTTACCAATACTTACCGTAATTTTCCTTTCCTGGCTCTGCGTCATGCCATCAGACTATGGGTCAACTCCGCCCCCTTGACCCCCATAGGACATCCATGAAATAGCATAAAAAGCAGACAGTACCCGGTGGAGGTGTTCTGTAAGAGCTTGTGACGGACCAGGGAGGGTTTGTGCTGGCATGACGCAGAGCCGGGAAAGGAAAATTACGGTAAGTATTGGTAACAATTTTCCATTTTCCTGGCTCAGACTTAACTAGCCAAAACACAGGGTGGGAAGAATAAATTACAAACACCAGGTGCTGCTGCAAGAAAACAAAATTTTAATATCTTGATAAAGCAGAAGACAATACTGAAGCTCCCATCTGAGCATACTGGGATGACATCACGTCCAGCTTATAGTGTTTTATGAAGGTATTAGGAGATCACCAACAGAGCCAGGAAATATATACTACTATATATACAAACCCAAATCTAAAAAAGTTGGGACACTGTACAAATTGTGAGTAAAAAAGGAATGGACTAATTTACAAATCTCATAAACTTATATTTTAATCGCAATATAATATAGATAACATATGTGCATAAGGGTCAAGGTCGGAAAACCATACTGGATGCCCGTGATCTTCGGCCCCTTAGACGGCACTGCATCACATATAGGAATGCTACTGTAATAGAAATCACAACATGGGCTCAGGAATACTTCCAGAAAACATTGTCGGTGAACACAATCCACCGTGCCATTCGCCGTTGCCATCTAAAACTCGATAGGCCAAAATAGAAGCTATAACTAAACATGATCCAGAGGCACCGGCGTTTTCTCTGGGCCAAGGCTCATTTAAAATGGTCTGTGGCAAAGGGGAAAACTGTTCTGTGGCCAGACAAATCAAAATTTGAAGTTCTTTTTGGAAAACTGGGACGCCATGTCAACCGGACTAAAGAGGACCAGGACAACCCAAGTTGTTATCAGCCCTCGGTTCAGAAGCCTGCATCTCTGATGGTATAGGGTTGCATGAGTGCGTGTGGCATGGGCACCTTACACATCTGGAAAGGCACCATCAATGCTGAAAGGTATATCCAAGTTCTAGAATAACATATGCTCCCATCCAGACGTCGTCTCTTTCAGGGAAGACCTTGCGTTTTCCAACATGACAATGCCAGACCACATACTGCATCAATTTCAACATCATGGCTGCGTAGAAGAAGGATCCGGGTACTGAAATGGCCAGCCTGCAGTCCAGATCTTTCACCCATAGAAAACATTTGGCACATAATAAAGAGGAAGATGCGACAAAGAAGACCTAAGACAGTTGAGCAACTGGAAGCCTGTATTAGACAAGAATGGGACAAAATTCCCATTCCTAAACTTGAGCAACTTGTCTCCTCAGTCCCCAGACGTTTGCAGACTGTTATAAAAAGAAGAGGGGATGCCACACAGTGGTAAACATGGCTTTGTCCCAACTTTTGTGAGATGTGTTGATGCCATGAAATTTAAAATCAACTTATTTTTCCCTTAAAATTATACATTTTCTCAGTTTAAACATTTGATATGTCATCTATGTTGTATTCTGAATAAAATATTGAAATTTGAAACTTCCACATCATTGCATTCTGTTTTTATTCACAATTTGTACAGTGTCCCAACTTTTTTGGAATCGGGTTTGTATGTATACAAGTTATTAAGTGATCAGTGAGAGTGACTGTAAGACAATCTGATCTAATCTGACTTCATACAACTTGAACTACAGTATTTGTATAACTCAGCAATGTCAGTTTATCCCTTTAAATGTAATTCAAGCATTCCATCTAGCAACTGAGATATCACACTCTTACACCTGCAGGGGGCCTGTAGCTGGCCAGCAAGAACCTGTCCTAGGTTGCTAATATGACCTACATGCATATACAGCTAGACCTGTTAATAACCTCAATACAGTGCATATGTTTATATGTGAGAGACAAAAGCAGAGTTATTTACTGTGATTTCATGTTTGGATGTCACATAACAGTTGTATGTTGTGTTCACAGTAGCAAAAGGAAATTTGCCTGTAAAGATTCATTTATATGCCTGTAAGGTAAGCTCAGACACAGCAGAATTTAAACCAGAAAGCACAGAGTTAAACTTTATTACCCATAAGGAGTTTGTGGCCAATCACAGCCAATCTCACACTCAGCAACAGTCTTGGCCAATCACAGCCAGCCTTACACCCATCTTTTATCTGAAGCCTCATGCTTTCAGCCAACCTTCTCATTCCACTACAGAGCAAGAGAACTGAATAGACACACAGATCCACAGAGCAGATTTATGGAAGCAAGTGGCCAAAAATAGGTAATTAACAGTTATACATGTTCCTATTGTTAGTAATGTGATTAGAGCTGTATACTGAACTAGTTATGTGTTCACTTGTAGTTCCAACAAACAAACAAACAAACAAACTATCAAACTTCAAAAGTTATATCGAATTCAAACTATCGAACAAACCCAAACAACTCTAACAACTCAAAACCAAACCCAAGCAAACAAACTCAAACAGCAAACAGCAATAGAGAGAGAAATATATCCACCATTTGTTATACTGTATTCAGCACATGTTGTACATGGACTGTCTGCTGCAAAAGTGTCACTGTTATCTATGAAGAAAAGTTGAAGTTAATAAAGAAGATATCTTAAGCGTTTGGTGTGCTCTTTAAACCTACTGCTTTCCATAAAACGGTAGAAGGCTAAAGCAAGAAAGTATAAAAGGAAACTTGAGTGATATTGTAGAGACGATAGAACAATCTCAATCAGAGCTCATGGCAGCATATGTCAATCTGCGGTCATCCACGACACCTTCCCAGGATATTGTAAGGAACATGGACACGTGTACTGCAGTCACTAAAGATTTAGTAAAGCTCATGAGAGAACTATCATCTGAAGCTAACTATGATGAAGTTAAGGAAAGAAAGAGAATGAACGAGCTCTTTATGAGAGACTATGCTAGGTCCTTAGGGGGAACCACAATCTCAAGTGGGACTTCCTTCACTAGCAGAAGTGCCAGTAACATATCAGAGTCCTCAAGTACCTTAATAGCCAAAAGAAAGGAACCGGTCGAACAACTTGCTGTCAAGAAAGCAGAAATTGGGGGGCGTGGCTTGCGCGTGTACTGGAATGGACGCCTGAGCGGTGAGCTCCCAGTACCCGGCCGACATTTACCTCAGCGACGGGGAAACACAGCGTCTGCCCACATTGAAACCGCTCTCATCCACTGCCCTACACACCCGGGGAGATGGCCAGCCGCAAGAGAAAAGACGGGAGAGGCCCTAAGAAGCTCATGGCTTTCTTCTTCAAGCCGCCCTCACAACCTGGAGGATTCCAAAATAGCGCTCTAAACCCGGCGGACCCGCGGCCTACACTGACTTGCCTGATGCTGTTCCTTTGCCGGCGGAGCCCGCACCTCTCACTGCGATGCCGGACTCCTCTCCTACATCCCCGGTCTCCAGAAGCCCTGAGAAGTCCCGTATGCGAATGGATCCGGCAGATTCCTCTGATCCCGCAGTGAGTAACTCCTTTGCCTCTATGCTTCCAATGACTGAACTGCAATCATCCATTGCTGCCTTCCCTACCACGGGCCAGCCTGTCCTGGACACCACGATGAAAAACATGCTTATAACATTCCAATCCTCTCTGATGGCCAATCTCACCACTATAATGCACAGGTTCTCCTGTGAAATGAAAGGTGTGGGGCATAGGGTGTCACGTATTGAGTAGGGATGATCGAACGGTTCGGGTCCACCATCGTTTCGGCCCGAACATTGGGTGTTCGAGGTTCGGCCGAATTTAGAACTTTTTGCCCAAAAAGTTCGGAATTCGGCAACCAGAACCGCCCAAAATGCAATGCTTCAGGAAATGGGCTTTAAAAGCCCGTGATTGGACCAGAACCATTAGCAAAAGCCAATTGAGGGGGCAGGAGAATGCTAGGAATGTGATTGGAGTGACTAGGGGGTCCCTAGACCAATCATTAGTGAATAGGCCCCCCAGTATATAAGATCGCCCCCGCCATATTCCTAGCATTGTTATACTGGACATGGAAGAGAGTGGAAGCAGTTCTGTTAATTTTACTTTAAAAGTGTCATTTAGCTATTTTTAGTGTGAGGAAAGGGATATCTAGTGTAGTTAGAGTGCTCCTTTACACTTAAGTTAGCTTCAAAAATTTAGTTTCTGTAGGGAAAGTGTTAAGTGTAAGGGGACCGTAGTGTAGTGTAGGGTTAACTGGCAGTGACTGCTATGGCAGGGTGACAAAACCCTGCCATAGCAGGGTGACCGCTATAGAGAAAAGATCATTTTTCTGAATAGCTTCGGCACACCCATATGGCTTCTCACCAGCCAAGCATTTTTTATGCTGCAGGGGCTGCCACTGCCAGTGCTTTTTTGAGGACATGTTTGATGTCAGACATGACATCTGAACATGTGTATAGGGGGTATATATAGACATATATGTCTGAATATATACACTAGACATATATAGGTGTGATAGTAGCAGAAATAAATGCTTGCGCTAATGAAATCATTTACAGTAATATATTTCTGCTACTATCACACCTATATATGTCTAGGGGTATATATTCAGACATATATGTGTATATATACCCCTATACACATGTTCAGATGTTTTGCCTGCCTCAAAAGAACCCAAAAAAATGCCAAAAAAACGCTAGAGTCAAAAAAAAAATGCCCAGGTGTGTTTTTGCTGGCATTTTTTGGGGGGTTTTGGAGGCAGGCAAAACATCTGAACTTGTGCACAGTACCACTATACACAAGTTCAGATGTTTTTCCTGACTGCAAAGATCCCAAAAAAATGCCTTCTATTAAACCGGCAAGGTGTTACAGGAGCGGAGCCAACCCCCTGTCAGAAAGTTTTCTAATACAAACAATCCTTTTTTTTTATGGTTCTGGACATTCTACAGAGCTGAAACTTCACAGGTACACCTTTTAGACCCCCCCAGACACAAAATCACACAAAAAAAGTTCTTAAAAATTGTCATTTTTGATAAAAAAAGCCAATTATTGAAAAAATTAAAAAAAAAAAGAGAGATTTTTTGATTTTTACTTTGGATTTCAGATCTGGGGGGTCTAAAAAGTGTACATGTGAAGTTTCAGCTCTGTAGCATGTCCAGAACCAGAAAAAAAAAAGATTGTTTGTATTAGAAAACTTTCTGACAAGGGGTATGCTTCGCTCCTGTAACACCTTGCCGGTTTAATAGAAGGCATTTTTTTGGGATCTTTGCAGTCAGGAAAAACATCTGAACTTGTGTATAGTGGTACTGTGCACAAGTTCTGATGTTTTGCCTGCCTCCAAAAACCCCCAAAAAATGCCAGCAAAAACACACCTGGGCATTTTTTTTTGACGCTAGCGTTTTTTATGCCATTTTTTGGGGTTCTTTTGAGGCAGGCAAAACATCTGAACTTGTGTATAGTGGTATATATACACACATCCATATATTTATATACACACCTAGACATATATAGGTGTGATAGTAGCAGAAATATATGCTTGCGCTAATGAAATCATTTACAGTAATATATTTCTGCTACTATCACACCTATATATGTCTAGGTGTGTATATAAATATATGTATGTGTGTATATATACCACTATACACAAGTTCAGATGTGTTGCCTGCCTCAAAAGAACACCAAAAAATGCCAAAAAAAACGCTAGCGTCAAAAAAAAAATGCCCAGGTGTGTTTTTGCTGGCATTTTTTGGGGGTTTTTGGAGGCAGGCAAAACATCAGAACTTGTGCACAGTACCACTATACACAAGTTCAGATGTTTTTCCTGACTGCAAAGATCCCAAAAAATGCCTTCTATTAAACCGGCAAGGTGTTACAGGAGCGAAGCAAACCCCCTGTCAGAAAGTTTTCTAATACAAACGATCTTTTTTTTTTCTGGTTCTGGACATGCTACAGAGCTGAAACTTCACATGTACACTTTTTAGACCCCCTTTTTTTTTTTTTTTTAATTTTTTCAATAATTGGCTTTTTTATCAAAAATGACAATTTTTAATAACTTTTTTTGTGTGATTTTGTGTCTGGGGGGGGTCTAAAAGGTGTACCTGTGAAGTTTCAGCTCTGTAGCATGTCCAGAACCATAAAAAAAGATCATATAGGCAGGGCCGGACTGGCCTATCGGGATACCGGGAGATTTCCCGATGGGCCGCCGGCCCTGGGGCCGCTTTAAGACCAGGCCGCCCGCAGCGCCGCTTTAAGCATTGGCGGCCGCTGCATTGATTGGGGCCGGTCGCCGGTGCCGCTGATAATGGTTGGACACTGCAGGCCTGCACTGCCCCGCCCCCCGCTGGGCTCCGTCTCTCCTACGTCAGCCGCTGTGAGCGGCGTGACGTCACGAGGTGGCTGCCCCTGCGCGGCGGATCGGCGGCAGTGCTGTGCGGTGCATGAGCTGAGGCGAGCTGTGGCTGGCGCGGCTGCTGAAGAATGCCTGTCACGGCGCCGACAAGGATGGTCCCTCCTCCTGTGAAACAGACGAGACGTCATGCACCACATGTGATGTGATCGCAGGTGAGGGGGCTTACTGAGGGGTCTGTCTGTACTCTGTACTGGGAGGGGGCTGCCGCTTACTAAGGGGTCTGTAGTGGGAGGGGCTTACTAAGGGGTCTGTAGTGGAGGGGCTTACTAAGGGGTCTGTGGTGGAGGGGGGCTTACTGGGGGGTCTGTTCTGGTAGGGGGGCTTACTAAGGGGTCTATACTGGGAGGGGGGCTTACTGGGGGGTCTGTTCTGGTAGGGGGGCTTACTAAGGGGTCTGTACTGGGAGGGGGGCTTACTAAGGGGTCTGTACTGGGAGGGGGGCTTACTGAGGGGTCTGTACTGGTAGGGGGCTTACTGGGGGGTCTGTAGTGGGAGGGGGGCTTGCTGGGGGGTCTGTACTGGGAGGGGGGCTTGCTGGGGGGTCTGTACTGGGAGGGGGGCTTGCTGGGGGGTCTGTACTGGGAGGGGGGCTTGCTGGGGGTCTGTACTGGGAGGGGGGCTTGCTGAGGGGTCTGTACTGGGAGGGAGGCTTGCTGAGGGGTCTGTACTGGGAGAAGGGCTTGCTGAGGGGTCTGTACTGGGAGGGGGGCTTGCTGGGCGGTCTGTATTGGGAGGGGGGCTTGCTGGGGGGTCTGTACTGGGAGGGGGGCTTGCTGAGGGGTCTGTACTGGGAGGGGGGCTTGCTGGGGGGTCTGTACTGGGAGGGGGGCTTGCTGAGGGGTCTGTACTGGGAGGGGGGCTTGCTGGGGGGGTCTGTATTGTATTAGGGATAGGGGGGAAACAGCATTGTATTAGGGGGAGGGGGGGGTCAGCATTTAATAAGGGGGCGGGGCCGGGGGAACAGCATTGTATTAGGGGGAGGGAGGTTGCGCTGAAAATGATGTTGCGCTGGTATAATGACGCAATGCTATGGGGCTGGTATGTAATTTTTTCCAGGGCTGGTTTTCATACCCAGTGCGGCCCTGCATATAGGTGTTTAAGTTAAAGGAGGGTCCCGACCCACATCCCTGTTCTACTGAAAAATTATCTTTTTTTTCCCATGGTTCTGGACATGCTACAGAGCTGAAACTTCACATGCACACCTTTTAGACCCCCCAGATACTAAATCCAAAGTAAAAATCAAAAAATATCTTTTTTTTTTTTTTTAATTTTTCAATAATTGGCTTTTTTATCAAAAAATGACAATTTTTAAGAACTTTTTTTGTGTGATTTTGTGTCTGGGGGTCTAAAAGGTGTACCTGTGAAGTTTCAGCTCTGTAGCATGTCCAGAACCAGAAAAAAAGATCATATAGGTGTTAAAGTTAAAGACAATGGCTTCAGGCTATTCAATCCGTATACTCGGCTACCAGCTGCTCCAATCTGTGGGAACTGGTAATTAAAATCTCTCTTCGCTGGTACCTAACACCTTCTAGACTTTGCAAATTTGACCCCCAACATGATGGCAAATGCTGGCGACTATGTGGACACGATGGCACATTATTACATGTGTTGTGGCAGTGCCCACATCTCACCCAATACTGGAAAGTTGTATTTGAGATTATATCTGCAATCACCCATATTACTGTTACACCTTCACCGGGCCTGGCTCTCCTAAGTATCGGCATAGGACAGATTCCTAAACATTTTAGACACACCGTGACCCATGTTCTTCTTGCGGCCAGACTAAATATAACATGAGCTTGGAAACAAGAACTCCCACCTACAATCCCAGGCGTTATTGACCTTACTAATTTACATTGCACATATGAACGTGCCCTTTCTCTTAAACACCACTCTGTACACAAAATGTCTAGCCACTGGCAACCTTGGATTGATTGGTTTGAACACTTGACGGTCCAATCTCCCCCTTGAGGTTCTACTTATTTCCTAGTGTGCTTACGTTATGGATAGCTGATGGAGGGATCTTTCCTCCTTCCCCCTCCGCTCTTGGGCACAGTGTTGCTCCCCTTGGGGGTGTCCAGGCGTGGAGTGGGCCTCAAGATTCCGCTAACGAAGTAATCTTTGATGTGGAAAATTAATTCTCTCTTCTCCTTTTTCTTTGGTTTACTAGTGTTTGGTGTACTATGTATACAAAGTTATCCTGTTCTGAAGGACTGACTATTACTCACAATGTGTGCCATACTGCTTGTGAAGTTTGCTAATTATTTATGCTGATAGTTACTGTCTACCATAATTGTCGTTTAAACTCTGGATCCATACGGTCCTGGTTATCACTGTACTTTTTGTATTACGCTATTTCATCTGCTGTGTTTTACTGCATACCTGTTACTTGTATGTTTTGTATCTCTCATGTTATTGAAAATTCAATAAAAACATTTATGAAAAAAAAAAGAAAGCAGAAATTGAGATGGAATCTGCCATTGAGGCGCAGCGCCTACGAAAAGCTGAAATGGAAGCTAAAATGGAAAGTCTGGAAAGGCTGAAAGAAGTCAAGATTATAGAAGCCAGACTGAGAGTACACGAAGAGGACATGAATAGTAATCATAAGTCCAAATCTGTACTAAGTGAAGATGCAGACTCCTACTTCCTTTCATACGCCCAGGGGAATGAAAGGAAATCACCAGTACGTAGTGAAGAAAAAAGTCAGTGCCCTTCTATCCCTGCTCAGAAAGACAAAGAGAGAGACTTACCTAATTCAGAACTAGGTGAGAAAATAAAGCTAGATGATCCTATTCCTAGATGTCACTGCAATGATCAGGAAAATGTTGCAACTATTGTCCCAGCAAGACGACAGAGAACAGTCCCAGCAAGACTGCCCGTTCCAGAACCTGCTGTATTTTCAGGAGACATACTGAAGTTTATAGAGTGGAAGGCGAGTTTTGAAATGATCATTGAGCACTATTGCTCCAGGCCAGTTGACAAGTTATTCTACCTTCAGAAATATGTTGGTGGAGAAGCAAAGAAAGCTCTTGGACGTAACTTCTATAGAACAGACGAAGAAGCCTACAAGCAAGCTTGGGAAAAGTTAAATGCAAGATATGGTCATCCTTTCTTAGTACAAAGAGCCTTTAGGGAGAAATTGAATAACTGGCCTAAGATAGGTCCTAAAGAACATTTCAAACTCCAAGAGTATGGTGACTTCCTGCAAGCATGCAGCAATGCCACCCCACATGTACGAGGACTAGAAGTACTGAACGACTATCTGGAAAACCACAGGATGCTAGCTAAACTACCTGAAGGAGTAGCTTCTAGGTGGAATCGCTATGTGACTGAACAGTTAGATCTAAATAAGGACTTCCCAAGTTTTGAAAAGTTCTCTGAGTTTGTCAATAAGGAAGCACGAATAGCATGTAACCCAGTAACAGCATCTTATGCCTTAAAATCCTTAGAAGAAAGGCCTGCGAGAGATATAAGACGTTCAAGAGCAGCTAGCTTTGCAACCAGCACAGCAGCTAAAGGTCTAGATACCTACGAGAGCAAGTTCAAAGTCACTACTGGGATCAGTAGAGAGACAGAACTGACAAATCCTCAGACTACCTTTAAGTGTATGTTCTGTGGAGAGAACCACTCCATACACAAGTGCCAACAATTGAAAGAGAAGTCCTTAAATGAAAAGAAAAAATTTGTACTTGATAATCAACTGTGTTTTGGATGCCTAAGAAAAGGACATATTACTAAGGAGTGTAAGAAAAGGGCCACATGTAGTGTTTGCAAAGGACGCCATCCTACACCACTACATGAAGAACGTCCAAAGAAGGATGAATCCTCAATACCTAAAGATGCTGAGGAAGAAAAGAAAGTATCAGTATTCTCTTGCAGAGTAAGGGAAGGAGAAAGCAACGGCACATCAATGGTCGTACCAGTGTGCATTTCAAATCCTAAAAGGAGGAATAAGTAGGTATATGCCTATGCACTACTGGATGCCCAAAGTGATGTTACCTTCATTGATCAAGAAATCTGCAAGAAATTACAAGTGGCTACAGAACCAGTGAAGCTCAAACTCACCACAATGACGGGGAGAGATACATTAGTGAACAGTCAAAGAGTCAAAGGATTGAGAGTTAGAGGACTTCATTCAAACCTCACATTAAATCTACCTCCAGCCTATACGAAAGACGATATACCTCTAGATCGAGATCGCATACCTACCTGTGAAACAGCCAATAAATGGGAACACATACTTCTCCGCATCCCATAACACGTATTCAAGGTTGGATAGATTTTTGATCCCCCAGGTTGAACTGGGAAGGGTCAAAGCCACCACGATTGGAACACCCATTATGTCAGATCATGCCCCAGTTCATATTGTGATGGACCTGGACTCTGTACCACCAAAACCTCCTACTTGGAGATTGAATGAAGCCCTATTACAGTCTCCAGAACTGGGAGCAGAAATAGAACTAGCCTTGACGAATTATTTTAAAGAAAATAATGGACCACAGACCTCACCGTCTATGGTGTGGGAAGCACACAAATGTGTTATAAGGGGGACATTAATGATGTTGGGATCTCGTCGTAAAAAAGAATACGAAAAGAGAGTAAAAGAATTGACGACACAAGTAGGAAAGCTGAGCGCTACACATAAAAAATCACTAGCGCAGGAACATTTACATGTCCTTATTAAGACTAGAGAAGAATTGAATACACTTCTATATCAAAAAACAATTAAAAATTTAACATTTATGAGGAGGCAAATATATGAATTTTCCAATAAACCAGGGGCCATGTTGGCCAGGGCGTTATGGGAACCCCAGAAAAAGACAGTAATTGCTCAGATACAATCAAAGAAGGGCGAGAAGGTTGTAGAGACAGAGGAAATTGTGAAGGAATTTAGTAATTTTTACCAATCCCTCTATAACATAAATACAGGGGGAGAAGTAGATAATGAGGATAGAGGGTTGGTCTTAAAAGCACGGAAATATGTGGAAACGTCTGGGATGCCCTCTTTGAAGAAAGAACAAATAGAGGCAATGGAAGGAAATATTTTGGAGGAAGAATTAGAATATGCCATTAACCAAAATAAACCTCATAAGGCCCCGGGCCCTGACGGCCTAACTTTGCCATATTACAAACAACTTTGGTCACAGTTAAAAGTCCCATTATTAGCCCATTTTAATAATATCGCTAAAGGAAGTTCGGTACCCATAGACAGCCTACGGGCTTATATCTCACTAATACATAAGGAAGGTAAGGATCCTTCTTTGTGTGGTAACTATCGCCCTATTGCGTTATTGAACTTGGACGCAAAACTATTTGCTAAAATCATTGCAAATAGAATCATAACATATATCCCGCAACTGATACAATTTGACCAGGTGGGATTTATTCCCTCTCGAGAAGCAAGGGACAATACAACCAGAGTAATTGATCTTATATCTCACGCCCAGCGTTTACAAAGGCCCTTGATGCTTCTCTCTGTAGACGCAGAGAAGGCTTTTGACAGGGTGGCCTGGGGTTTTATCGAGGCCACCCTGTCACATATTGGGCTGGGGGAATGGATGAGAACGAGCATTATGGCATTATATTCGGGACCTACAGCAGCAGTAAATGTAAACGGATGGAGATCAGACTTTTTCAAAATCAAAAACGGTACACGTCAGGGATGCCCCCTGTCCCCATTAATTTTCATTCTGACATTAGAGCCTCTTTTATGTACAATTCGGAAAGATATAGAGAATAAAGGGTTATATATGGGGGGAGCGCATCATAAACTAGCAGCCTACGCTGATGATCTAATCATCACCGGCACAAGAGTTGCCTTTGATTTTAGGGGCAATTCAGAATTATGGGAACCTCTCTAACTTCAAAATAAATTTAGCAAAATCAGTGGCAATGAACATTACAATATCAGCTGTAGACTGGAGGGTATTACAACCTCTCTTCTCCTTTCAATGGACAATAAAGTCACTCACATACTTAGGAGTGCATATTACACCCCGATTAGAAGATCTGTTTGAGGCTAACTTTCCCCCTTTTTTGAGAACGCTTAAGAAAGATATTGCGAGGTGGCAGACCCTGGCCCTGACATGGTTTGGAAGAAGTAGCTCCTGGAAGATGAATATACTCCCCCGAGTGCTATATTTATTACAAGCCCTGCCAATAGAAATACCAGAATATTTTTTTACGCAAATGAAAACTTTGTTGAGAACATTCGTGTGGGCCAATAAAGCCCCAAGAATAGGAATAAATATTCTTACTCGGTCCAAATGCCAAGGGGGGATTGGATTGCCAGATCTGAAGCGTTATCATAGGGCAATACACCTTACACGGGTACTGGACTGGCATTGTAACGCGAAAGCTAAACAGTGGGTGAATATGGAAAACGCATTGACAGAAGGTCCAGTCCCCGTGGCCCCTTGGGTGCCGTTGCCTCTTGATGACCCTATATATTTGTACCCGACAATAGGAACTACAATGAAGGTATGTAGATGTATACAAAAAAAAACACAGATCGCACCTCCAATCTCTCCTATGCTACCATTAGTGGGAAATATGGAGTTTCTACCGGGATACAATAAGGGGAAGATAAGAAACCTCGCACAGGGAGGGAAAATACGCTTGGTAGATATATGGACTCAAGGGAACCCTCCCTCTGTGAGAGAGATTATGGCCTGGTCAGAGGAAACCTTGGACATATTCTCTGTGTTTCAAATTAGACATTATTTGGTAGACTTACAGAAACAGGGATATGCCCCCCGGCCTTTGACATCATTTGAAACTCTATGTAGAGGTGGAAATACAATTCCACACGCCCTGTCGTTCTTTTACTCTCTCTTATCTAAACAACAGGATGAACAAGTATTGACCTTTTTGGGTAAGTGGGAACGGGAATTAGGAATTAATTTTAACTCACAGCAAACAAAAAAAATACTAACACTGGCACATAGGGCTTCAATAGCCAATAAATATCAGGAGATCAGTTACAAAATCTTGGTGAGGTGGTACAGAGCCCCAGCAATATTACATAAGATGGACAAAAAAAAAATCCTGATATTTGCTGGAGATGTGGAGAAGTGGGCGGATCGATGTTTCACATTTTCTGGTCCTGTCCCCGGATTAAAGGCTATTGGTCAGAGATAGCGAAAGTGATTAAAAACCTCACTGCAATTGAGGTGGGAGAAGATCCGGCCTTATGTCTTTTGCATTCGACAAAGTTATCAATTAAGAAATATAGGAACTCCCTCTTGATTCACCTGCTTAATGCGGCCAAGGCATGTATTCCTGGGGTATGGAGACAAACCATATCTCCATCCTTACAAACATGGATCTCTAAGGTAAATGAAATATATCGGATGGAGACACTGACAGCAGCACGCAGTGATAGAGAGGAAAAGATCCGTGTCTGCTGGCAGCCCTGGACCACTTATGTATCTTCGGAAGAGTACCTGCGGACGCAGGGGGAGGGAGAATAAGGAAGAGATGGGGCTTAGGAGGGGGGGATAAATTTTTTTTTTTTTTCTTTTTTGCCGCTCAGACAGGAGGGGATATGTCAAGCCGGGAAATAGTAGATATGGTGGTTATGGAGATTCAAAAGTACAAGGCCCCAGAGGAACAGAGGTTTCTTTTTTACACTTTTTTTTTTTTTAATCACTTTTTGAATATGTATTACACAATCACGTAATTTCATGATTTTATATCCCTCCAAGGAGGGTCGATATATGGATGGAGCACACTGTTAATTATTGAAGTGTTTTGGGGAGTTGTGGGGGGGGGGGGGGGTTTGGCTTAAAATTAAAAAAAAAAGAAAGGAATTTTTTTTTTTTTTTCCTTTTCTCGAGTATTTTGGGTTAATATTTAAATCACATGGAAGAGAGGTATAGGAATGATTCATTATATGAGTATGTTTATCACAATTGGGTTGTTTTATGATGTATATCCCTCTTTTTAGAGGGTTGACATATGCTTGGTGTGCACTGTTAATCACGAGTGTTGAGGGGGGATGTGGAATTATGAGGTGGGACTCGTCCAAGATAAAGGGAATTAGAAGAATCCTTTCCCCCTTTTTTTTTTTTTTTTTGGGACCTCAAAACTGGGGAGAATCTCCATTAGGGATTTATATGTTGTACAGAATGGACACTGATGAAATAAGTTTTGTGAATATCATGAATGTAGTGTATGTTTTGTTTGTAATTGTATTTTGTGGAAAAAACAATAAAAATGTTGGAATTAAAATAAATGGGAACACCTATCTGTCATATCACGTGAAATGTCCCTGCTGAAGGAGTTTGGTGTTGGACTGTTGATAGGCTACGATTGTCCCGAAGCTTTGGTACCACGAGAGGTAATCACAGGAGGAAAGGGTGAACCCTACGCTGTTCGAACTGATCTAGAATGGGGTGTTGTTGGAGGAAAACAGCAGATTGCAAACTCAAGACAGGTGACAGGATTGTGTCATCGAATATCCGTCCAAGAGTTACCAACTGTAAGTTCAGCAAAAGTAATCAAGATCCTTGAGTCTGACTTTGCAGACATAAGTTCTGAAGAAAAGAGTGTATCTCAAGAAGACATAAAGTTCGTACACACTCTAGAAGAAAGTATTCAGCAGAATCAACAAGGTTATCTTGAAATGCCCTTACCCTTTAGAGAACAACCTTGTCTGCCAAATAAAAGAAATCTTGCCCTAGCAAGATTGAAATGCCTGAAGAAAAAGATGGGAAGAGATCCCAAATTCAAGCAAGATTATTTTAAATTCATGGAAGGCATCCTTGCAGAAGGACATGCAGAGAAGGTGAATAACCAACCTAAAGAAGGAGAAGTGTGGTACATCCCACATCAAGGTGTTTACCACCCAAAGAAACCATATAAGATTAGTGTAGTATTTGATTGCTCAGCAAAGTATGATGGTGTTGCATTGAACGATCATCTACTAAAAGGACCAGACCTTACAAACACTCTGCCTGGAGTACTCTGTAGATTCAGAAAGTATCCCGTAGCGGTCATGTGTGACGTTGAAAAGATGTTCCACCAGTTTTATGTGAAGAATGAAGATAGAGACTTCCTGAGGTTTCTATGGTGGGAGGACGGAGATACAGATACAGAGCCAGCAGAATACAGAATGAAAGTACACTTGTTTGGAGCAGCATCGTCTCCAGGTTGTGCCAATTATGGTATGAAGTACCTGGCCAACAAAAATGAAGAGGATTGCCCATCAGCAGCAAATTTTCTTAAGAAAAACTTCTATGTAGATGATGGTCTTATAAGTCTAGAGTCCACAGAATCTGCAATCAAACTAGTAAAAGAAAGCCAAGAGTTATGCGCAAGAGGAAATCTGCGCCTTCATAAATTCATCTCAAACAACAGAGAGGTACTGGAATCCATCAGTGACTCTGAACGTGCATCAACAATGAAGGATGTAGATCTCAATTATATAAACAAAAGAATAGTAGTGCAAAAAGTCAATCTGATATGACTCATGAAATATAAAAACAATACGACAATAAGCATAAAAGTGCTACATAAAACACTCTAATTAGGGTGTAAAGTCCTTCAAAAGTCCATAGACCATCCAGGAACATGTGATGTTAGTACTGGATCACCTTTCAACCACCACCAAGTGTCACACCGAGAGGTCAGTAGAAGTGGCAACTCACCAAATGTAGTTGCTCAGGTGTTCTCACACAAGAGCAAAATGAGCAGGGTTCATAGATAGAAATGGCAGGTGTACATGAAGAGACCTGGGCCGTTCACCACTGCTGCATACACTTAACCAGACCTCCTTCCCACAGACTCCACTCGGCTCAGTGATAACATGTAAAGAAGAATTGCTCCAATAGTGAAGTACCGTAAAAACTACCTGGCCGCTTTTGCTATGACATAGAGCCTGCCTTTTACTACCTATGTGAGTGCAATTTACTTTTTAATAAAGTCTAGTTTTTACGGACATAAATGAATCCATTTTTCATTTGTTTTTGTCACATATGCCTAGTGCAAAAAGTTCGGACGAGACACATTAACACAACCTTTCAATTTATTGTTTGTTCTGCAGAAATTTTCCAAACTTGTCCTTTTTTGGCCCAAAAACATCACAGCTGATTACCGATTTGTGCCCATTACCTGGCCAAAAAACGAAAGAACTGTCTAAATGTCAGATTTCTGAACGATTATTCCTCTAGTGTATGGGCACAATTAGACCAGTCATACATGGACCAAATTTTGGAAATCTTATCTAAGAATTTTCTTTCACATTTCACACCATTAGTGCGCCGCAGCAACAGCCGATTTTCATGCGGCCATCGAATTTGAGAGATCGGCATGTTTAATTTTTTTTTTTTTTAAATGAACGATTTTCTGATCAGTGATGGAAGACTCATGTGAGAAATATAATTGAAAAAGCAATGCGCATGAGCACAAGAAAACGGTTCACACTATTGCGATGCGGGAGCACTGCGAATCTACTGCGTGTTACCGCATCGCATTTGCAGCACAGGCAGTTCACACTTCTATATGCGAATCGCTGGGGGTGTCAATTCAAAGTTAACGACATCCCCCGATCAGATCGCATATCGCAGTGCGATCTGACAGTTCGCACATGAATCGGATAGCACTGGTGTGAACCACCACGTGATCCGATTCTGCTGCGGACCAAAAAAAGGGTCATGTGCGAGTTCACTGCAATTGCGATGCGAATTCAGCCATACAAACTGTATGGCTGAATTTGCACCACACAGACATCGCATGTGATTTTAGGAGCAGTGCACTCCGAATCCCATGCGATGTTTGTCATCGCAATAGTGTGAACCGGCATTGAAGGCTTGGTTGGTTGAATTTCGAAAATAAATGGTGGCACCACCAGATCACAAAACGCACAAAATTTCTGATTTTCGAATGAAAATTTATTGGGAATTCGACCCATGTATGGCCTGCATTATTCATACAATTGTGTTGCAGTAATGTGCACATTACTGCAGCAGGGGCAATGCACATTACATGTGTTGATGCAATGCAGTTCAATTTATTCTGGATGGCAACTGACTACACCTTGCTGATGGATGTGGATTGGAGTGCAGCAAAAAGTGCAGCAATGCACTAATGTACTTTACGGTGCACTGCACTACTCTGCTCCTGTGCACTTTTTTGCTATATGTGCATTTTGCTGCATTCGGCACCCTTTTGAAATTATCCTCTTTAAATTGCATTTCCATATCAACTTCCTACAGGTTACAGGCCATAGACATATACACTATATTGTCAAAAGTATTGGGACAGCTGCCTTTCCATGCACATGAAAGACAAAATACATAAAGCGCTCAGGAAAAACAGGTATAAAGCCCCATACACACGCAACGATTATCGGCCAACCGATCGTCCGACTTTTGTCCAGAGTTGTGTTTTGTTGGTTGGAATGTGCCTAGACTGCACACGAATTTTCTCGCCCAACAAAAATCTGCTTCTGAAGTGATGTCATGTGTTGGTTTGCTTTCTTTGTGTTCTTTCTTCTCTGAGCATGCCCAGTCTTGCTCATCAGATTTTTCCCTGTCGAAATCTGTACTGACTGCACGAAAATCGGCCGTGTTTTGACGGCGGACAAAAATTTTATAGTCTGCACACCAGATTTTTTTTGGCCGAAAAGTCGGAGTCAGTTGTCGAAAGCATCATACTAACAAGCCAATAATCGGCAGATCGGACGTTGGCCAAAAATTCACGGCCAACTATCGATGCGTGTGTACGAGGCATAAGTCTCTGGTATAAATGATGGTAGGGGTGGTCAGTCCATAAGTCTATGATAGACTAAAAGCTGATGATGGTGCTAAGCTGTGTTGCACTCAATTAGGGCAGCTCTTCTCAGGGGTGAAGGTAAACTCTGGAGAGAATATATAAGGAGAACAGAAAAGCGCCTTGTGTAGACTTTTAATTTAGCACATAATAAAAAACAAATGGCAACTCACAGAAGCCAGAAAACTTCAGGCTTTAGGATAATGGAGTGGTAAGGCTCCTCCTGGTGAACTGTCTGTCCGTTCCGATACATCAGCCGGGGGCACCGTAGCCTGTGGGAGAAGATGATGCCGGCCTCTTCTACTGATGCTCCTTAGATGTGTGCAAACATTTATTTGCAACTACAAGAAATGTCTGACCTCTGTGATTGCCAACAAGAGTTTCTCCACCAACTACTAAGCCATGTTTTGCGAAAGGGTCAAATACTTATTTCACTCAATAAAATGCAAATACATTTTTAAATTTTTGAAATGTGTTTTTTTAGATATTTTTGTTATTATTCTGTCTCTCACTGTTAAAATAATCCTACCATTAAAATTATATACTGATCATTTCTTCTTTCAGTGGGCAAACGTACAAAATCAGCAGGGGATCAAATACTTTTTCCCCTCACTGTATTTTGGAGAACACTTTTGCACATATTTTAAAGAAATCACCATTCATTACTTTAACTTTTTTTTTTTAGGTATTGCAATGAATTGAGAATTACTCATTCTGATTTGCACTGTCACTTTATTGAAATTTGAATGTTTCATAATATTTGTACGCGGTCATTATTATAATGACAAATAATCAGTGTTTCTCAACTCCGGTCCTCAGGGCACACTAACAGGCCAGGTTTGCAAGAAAACTGAAATACATTACAGGTGATATCATTTGCTGCTCAGTGATTGCAGTATTCTAGTCTGCATCTTCCCAAGGTAATACCTAAAATCTGGCCTGTTAGTGGGCCCCGAGGACCGGAGTTGAGAAACTGCTCTAGATGGTATCTAGTACCAGAATGCCTTTAAAAAATGTTTCTAGGCTCTTCATCTCTATGCTTTTGGAGGATGTGGGCAGTTAGGGATGGCCCTACATATTTGGTGGACATGCCCTAAGGTTAGACATTTCTGGGGACGTCTCCACTCCCTGTTATATTACATTATATTATGTTACGCTGGTCAATATTACCAGGGACACTCGGATTGTGCTATTGAATATACCAGTGGATAACATACCGAGACATAAACAGACCCTAATTTACTTTATGTTTTTACCTGCCAAGATAGTCATTGGAAATTCTTAGAAAAGCCCAGTAGTCGACTTGGCTCTACTGAAATGCAAGTTGACCTGGATTATGCCTAAAGTGGTAGTAAATCCTACCTTGTTTACTTGTGCCTACAGGTAACCCTAAAAAAAGTCTTACCTGTATGTACAGCAAATATCCCCTAAACGTGCACTGTTTAGGACATATTTACTATAGTTGCAGTCGGTAACGTCAACGGTGCATACACTTTGTGCTCTCACTGAACGATGTGTGAGGGAGTGACGCCATCGCGCCTCAGTCACACCAACAGCTGAAGCCCGCATACCCAGAAGGAAGTCTCGGGGAAGCCCTGTCAGTGGTGACAGCGTGCTGCTGGAGGGCTTCATTTTAAGGTAAGGCTTTCATAATGTGCTATTATGCATACTAGCACATTATACTATTATTTTGCGGGGAACATTTTTTTTCAAATTTATTTTGGTGGTTTACTACTGCTTTAACCACTTAAGCCCCGGAGGATTTGGCTGCTAAAAGACCAGGGGGTTTTTTGCGATTTTTTACTGCGTGACTTTAACGGACAATTCCACGGTCGTGCGACGCTGTACCTAAACAAATTTGACGTCCTTTTTTCCCACAAACAGAGATTTCTTTTGGTGGTATTTGATCACCTGTGCGATTTTTTGATCATGCGCTATAAACAAAAAAAGAGCGTCAATTTTCAAAAATAACAATATTTTTCACATTTTTTTATATGAAATTCCCCAAAAAAAATGTAAAAATCAAAATTTTTTAACATTTTCGGCCAATTTGTTTTATGCTACCTATGTTTGGTAAAAAAAATCGCAAAAAGCGTATTTTGATTGGTTTGCGCAAAAGTTATCGCGTTTACTAACAAAGGGAAAGATTTTTGTCATTTTTGGTGTTTTTTTTTAACGCGTAATGGCGGCGATCTGCGATTTTTTTCGGTACTGCGACATTGCGGCGGACAGATCGGACCCTTGACTGACATTTTTGACACTTTTGGGGGTACCAGTGACATTACTGCAGTAATCAGTGCTATATATATGCACTGTTACTGCAAAAATTACACTGGCAGGGAAGGGGTTAACTTTATTGGACAGGGAGGGGTTAAGTGTGTCCTAGGGGCGTGCTTCTAACTGTGCAGGGACATTGCTATTGGTGTAAAAACAAAGATCAACGGTTCTACATAGTAGAACCGTCTGATCTTCATTTTTACACAGGGAGAATGACGGGCGGCTTGTTTACATAAGCCGCTCCGCCTTTCTCCCTTCACAGGAGCGATCGTAGTGTGACCGGGGGACGAGTCCGCCGGTCACACGCACTGACTTGTCTGTGAACGAGCCGCGGCGGGCGCGCGCCCGCCCGCAATTGGCTCGCAAGTCAGTGACAGGCGAGTGACGTATCCATACGTCACTCTGCCTGGCCGGGGCTGACCGCCGCAGTATATAGTCGTGCGGCGGTCGGCAAACGGTTAATGAAAAGATTGTGAGCATCTTAAGGGATAAACAAGCACTTTTTGACAATATTTGAAAGCCCTGGCTTTCTTATTTCCAGGTACCAGGTGTTTACTGGCGTTTAGATTTGGACATTAGGTGGATGGGGGCTTCTGGATGGACAAGATTGTTTCCTTTTCTCTTTTACTTCTCTTTCTTCCTCTGCCTTTCTCTTTTCTCCTCCCTCCCCTTTTCTCTTCCTTTTTCCCATTTTTCTTCTGACTCTCTTAACATCAACGCTGCATATTGTGTATTATATTGATACTCCTGTTTGATGGATGAATACCTCCACGTCAGTGTTAATTTCGTCGACTATAACCGACTAAAACGGTTTCGTCGACTAAATTAACACAATTTTAGTCGACTAAAATACGACTAAAACTAAAACAATTCAGATGACTAAAATACGACTAAAACTAAAATGGCATTTTAGTCTTAAGACTAAAATACGACTTAAACTAAAATGGCATTTTAGTCAAAAGACTATAACTAAAACGAAATTGAAATTTGCTGCCAAAATTAACACTGGTGCATGCTCAAAGCTTAATACCATAAATAATAACATATTAGATTTTTCACTCCCGGACCAGCAGTAGTATATAATGAGTTTGGAAACTGTAGAGAAATGCTTAAATAATGCATTACAAATTTACAAATTACAATTGAACAACACCCATTCGATTATAGATAAATAAAATGTAGGACGTTTTAGTCGACTAAAATGTACTGTAGTTGTAGTCGACTAAAATGTACTGGAGTTTTAGTCGACTAAATACGACTAAAATTAAAACACTTGCAGAAGACTAAAATGGGACTAAAACTAAAATGCCATTTTAGTCCTAAAACTAAGACTAAAACTAAATTGAAATTTGCTGCCAAAATTAACACTGCTCCACGTTAAGCATTTCCATTATTGGTATTTTTTGGGAGTGGCTGCCCTACCTGGGGCCTGGTTTCACAGGTTGCTCCCACCAGATTACTTTTTTTTTTTTTTTAGCATGTTTTATGTCTATTGTTTACTTTTTGAATGCTGACCATTACATTACCGATCAGTTTAAAGTCATGGGAGACAGTTACCGGTATATACACTCATCCTATTATTTGATGCAAGGCATACACTTGGTGACACCTACCTGTAGTAACTTTGGAGTGCTTTTCTTCTCTAGTTCTCCCAGCTATATTTCCAGGATGTGATGGATGTATACATTGATATTACAGTTGTTTTTGTATCTTGTCATTTTCTATGTATCTTTTGAAAAATCAATTAAAACAATTGAAACAAAAATAAATTAAATGGATGGCTAAACTGGGCCCTTGCACCATATAAAGTAGTTGTTGGTAAATTCAAAGCAGATTGTACAGATATAGTACAATTTGGTTGTGATGCATGTAACTAGATTAGGACAAATATAAAAAAGATTGTCATTTAAAAAATGGAAAACGAGTCTTGCTGTGCACCAACCTGTCGCTGTCTGCCAACTATTTGCCTTGACTTTGAAATAAGATCTTCTTTTCACACTAAGCCATTAATAATGAAAGATTGAGAAAGCTTTCCATGGATTCAGAAGACAATAAACAGCCCCTGTGATACAATTTTCTACTTCGTTATCCCTTTCTGACTTGTCAACTCCTGTTGACCCCAAAACATTCTGAAACAAAGCAACTGTTTAAAGTATATATTGAAGGCCAACTCCATCTTCTATCTTCTCCCCAAAATTCCTCAACCCCTCTCCCCTTTCTTGCTTTCTGAAAAAAATGTATTATTATTATTATACAGGTTTTATATAGTGCCAACAGTTTACACAGCACTTTACAATAAAAGGGGGACAGTACAATTACAATACAGAAGAAATAGGAGGGCCCTGCTCATAAAAATCAATTTGTATATACCTTAAAGAGATATTAAACACTTTTTTTTTTTTTTATATATATATAACAAGCATATTATACTTACCTGCTCTGTGCAGTTGGTTTTGCACAGAACGGCCCTGATCCTCCTCTTCTCGGGTCCCACGATTGCGCTCCTGGCCCCTCCCTTCTGCCAGCTGTGGGGGCACCCAAGCAGGTGCACTCCCAAGCCACGGCTCTGTGTGTCTATTCACACACAGAATAAGGAATGTCACCAGCACACCATGGGTCTCCAAAAAATGTGTCCTAAGCTTTATTCAGCGATCACATAGTTGCAGCAAAAAGCAACACTTCGGAGCCTTGCAGGACTCCTTCATAAGGCATGTAAACCCCCACATGCCTGATGAAGGGGCCCTGTGAGGCTCCGAATCGTTGATGTTTGCTGTAACAATGTAATCACTCAATAAAGCTTTGAGTCCATTTTTTGGAGATCCATGGTGAGCTGCTGAAATTCCTTATTCTGATTGCTCATGGTTCCAGCTGGTGGTCACTTTAGCTGGTTGTGACTTACAGCAGTGGGAGCCAATGGCTCCCGATGCTGCCAAAAGCCAATCAGAAGTGTGATCCCTCAGAGAGCCAAGGCTCTCTTGGACATCGCTGGATTGAGAGGATGCTACACACAGAAGGTTTTTTTTACCTTCATGCATAGAATGCATGAAGGTAAAAAACCTTGTGCCTTTACAATCACTTTAATTTCTGTGGTCAGTTGACATCACCTCCTCTTCTACTCTGCTGGCAGCAATGGTCCTAACTTTTGTCCAGGAGTACTGTGAGCCCAGGCCAGCATGATAACATGCCCCCAAGATTGGGTCTATGATTGCCTGGATGCACAGGAGATTTACATTGAGAGCAAAAGACCTGAAAGAGCAATTGGACGAAAGTCCTCCTATGGCCAGCTAAACTGAAATACTTTCTAATGTCAAAACTTACATTTCCCATCTACAAATATCCCATTACACATAAAATTTCAATAACTGGCTGTTAGTGTCACCTAGTTCAAGATCGTAAACACACTCAGTTTATCTAACATTGTTTGCACATTAGTGACAAACTCCTGGAGAGAAAAGGAGGAAGCAGCTGTGACTTAACCAAATAAACCATTAAGGCTGTACTATCACAGATTCAGTGACTGGCGGAAATCTTGGTTCAGTGGTTTTTGGTGTTGAAATCTTTTTGCTGTGAGATGGTACGGGAGTGTTTCCCTTCAGCGATCTATGGTCTTTAGAGATTCCGGTTTTTGAATTAAAGGGTAGCAAGATGAAATGCATGTAGATTGCAAACCTTTTTTTTTTTGCAGTATGGAAGTGGTAAATCTCTGCCAAGACAGTCAGCTCAGGCAGTTAAATATACATCAAGCTCTAAGTTAAATATTGCATTAGAATGTTCTCTTCTTACATGATTCTGAATCTGATTATCTGACTCAATTACGTCTGTCTTTTGCCTCTATGTAATGCAATTTCTATGCTCAATATACTGTATGTGTTGAGAAATATGGAAATACAATGCAGTTATTGATTCGTTGCTTTTGAGTTTCAAGTCAATGTTTCATAACATTCTCAATTTCTCTCTAAGGCCTCTTGCACACTGCAGCTTAAAAATGCTCAGTACAGCGTTTTTTTTTTCTGAGCTAAAATAGAGCCCATTCATTCTTAATGTGCCTATGCACACAGCCGCGTAAATGAGCACCGCGTTTTCTTCAGTAAGAACAAAATAGAAAAATCTGCATTTTTGGTCAGTAATTTGCGCCTGATGCGCGCAAAAATGCGCGAATGCGCTCAAATGACCGAAAATGTCAATTGAATATCCAGAACGCTAGAATAAATTTACGCGCAATTACGCGCAATTACGCGCATTACAATTAAGCCAGAAAACGTAGATGCTCTAACAGGAGTATCGTGTGTAAGCTGCCTATGAAGGGTTTCCTTAAATAAGAATTTAAAAAATTCCCTGCTGTCTGTATCTCCACTGGGGAGATTTTCTCTATTTGTCATGGTGGCCATTGTCATTGAGACAGAAAGTGATGGGAAAAGCAACATTATACAGATCTCACAGGAACGGGAGAAGAAGGGAAATTGTCTAATGCAGCCACCTAATCCAGTGAAAACTAAGAAGTGACTTCTCCTCACTTTGAAGAGATTTTCCTATAGTTCCTGCTGTGTCTTTGGGGCAAGAAGCAAAAGTAAATCTCCCTAAGAGCTCTGGCACACTGCATCTCAAAGTATTCCACATTTTTATACTAGCACATTATGAAATACTCACCTTGGAACAAAGCCCTCCAGCGCTGTGCTGTCACCACTGAGAGGGCTGACATGTTCCCCTGGTCTTTTTTCCAGATTTGCATGCTCCGTCTATGTGATTGTCTGGAGGTGCAATGACGTCACTCGGTTCTGGCACGAAGCTCAGAAGTTCCAGCGAGGTATGCCGGACCTTCAGAGCGCATCCGCCGGTGATGTCAGTAGCTGCATGCAGGTTGAATATCTCCTAAACGGTGCACGTTTAGGAGGTACTAATCTTACCTACAGGTAAGCCTTATTATAGGCTTACCTGTAGGTAAAAATCACCAAGCAGGATTTACTACCGCTTTAACTGTCTGTTATCTTACCAAAAACAAATTAAAAAAAGTTTTGGTTTTGCCTACACCTAAAGGCTAATGCCTCGTACACACGCGTCGATAGTTGGCCGTGAATTTTCGGCCAACGTCTGATCGGCCGATTTTCGGCTTGTTAGTATGATGCTTTCGACAACCGACTCCGACTTTTCGGCCGAATAAAATCTGGTGTGCAGGCTATAAAATTTTTGTTGGCCGTCAACACAACGGCCGATTTTCCGTCAGTCAGTACAGATTTCGGCAGACAAAAATCTGATGAGCAAGACTGGGCATGCTCAGAGAAGAAAAAACACACGGAAAGTAAACCAGCACATGACATCACTTCTGAAGTTGATTTTTGTTGGCCGAGAAAATTTGTGTGCAGTCTAGGCACATTCCAACCGACAAAACACAACTCTGGACAAAAGTCGGACGATTGGTCGGCCGATAATCGTTGCGTGTGTATGAGGCATAAGGCTCCATTCACATTTTGGTGACCTTGATCCCAAATCTTGGCAAATCGGGGTACACCTGTGCGATTCCCATCACTTCCAATGGCATATTTAGTATGCATATCTTTTTCTAGTGTATTCGGTCTTTTTACACACCTGGTCCTCTAATTCTCCCCTTGGTGGTGGGGAGTCCTGATGTCTGCAGAGAACAATGCTGATGTTATGACCTCAATGCTGTTCTCTGCAGCATTCCCCTGTGAGTTCAGGCCAGCATAATAGCACACCCCCAGGGGGCGGGTACATGACACCCTGGGCACACAGTAAGTGGGTAAATGACACTGGGCATCATTTAACCTGGAAGAGGAACCTAGCTGTAGGATGGAGCAGAGTTTCTAAAAATAATATATTTTAAGCACCTAGGCAATCTAGTATTAACTTTTTTTTAAAAAAAAGCTGGAGTTTGGTCAAGTCTTTTTAATGTTTTAAAAAATATATACTCTGTTAAAAGAGACCAGCTTGGTGTAAAAAAAAATAAATAAAAAATAACAGGGAAGCAAATATCTAAATACAGCCCTGGATTCTACTGTCTATATTATGGCATGGTATTTATTGCACTTTCTGTATTTGAAAGTAAAATGGTATAAACAGAAATTTGGCAGCCATATTGGTTCATTACAAACTTCTTCCTGCTCTGCACTACTTAAAATGTTTGTGTTTTGCTGCTCCTCTGAAAATGTAAAACTATGAGTACAGTGACTTAGGCAGGCCATACACAATTCATTTTATTCTTCATTCAACCAGTGGCTCCTGCTGAGCTATTGTATTCTGAATGCTGGAAGCCTTACCGGCTGACAGAATACAATGATCAGTGTTGCCGGCCAAAGCTGGCAGCACTGATTAGTCAGTAAAAAACCCTAAACAGGCTGGAAGTACACAAGACAATCAAAAGTCAATTTTTTTTTTTTAGTTCTGGCGTGGGGTTCCTCTCAAAATCCATACCAGACCCAAAGGGCCTGGTATGGCTGGGGGGGGCGACTCCACATAGTTTTTTGGGTGTTTATTTTTATTGCCAGCAATTCTGGTTTTTACATTCAGCTGTCAGCGGGGAAGCCCATTGACAGCTGATGACTCATCAATTGTTATGGGATGCATCGGCTGGCTTCCCGGCCCGTTTATTAACAACGGACATAGAGAAAGAATAAAAGAAAAAAAAAAAGAAAGTTTCTTAAAGGGAAACTCCAGTCAAAAATGAAATTTTTCCTATTAATAGTATGTTAAATATCTTTGATATTATTCCTTTTCTGGATAGCTGCTTGTATAGCTTAGAAAGTCTTATCTAAACTAAACAAACAACTTCTTCCTGTTCTTCACTGACAACACTATTTCCTATTATCTGAATTTGATAAGCTGTATTTCATTTCCTGATAAGGTTGTCGGTCTTTCTTAGACAGGCATGCCCGAGTAATGAGTTTTAGGCTCCGTTTCCACTAGTGCAACTTGTCATGCAACTTTGGACACATAAAGTCGCATGACAAGTCACAGCCCATTGATTTCAATGGCACCTGTTCCCATCTTTGCCACTTTAAAAATCAGCGACTTTGAAAAGGCGCCTGTACTACTTTAATGCGACTTTGATCCAGAGAGTGTAAACTTGGATCAAAGCTGCACTCAAAGTCGCACTCTAAATCACACAGCCCAGCTATACTGTATACTGTATGTGCCCCCCCCAGCACAGCTATACTGTATATGTGCCCCCCCAGCACAGCTATACTGTATATGTGCCCCCCATGGCAGCTATACTGTATATGCCCCCCCAGCACAGCTATACTGTATATGCCCCCCCAGCACAGCTATACTGTATATGTGCCCCCCCAGCACAGCTATACTGTATATGTGCCCCCCCGCGCAGCTATACTGTATATGTGCCCCCCCCAGCACAGCTATACTGTATATGTGCCCCCCCAGCACAGCTATACTGTATATGTGCCCCCCCTGCACAGCTATACTGTATATGTGCCCCCCCCAGCACAGCTATACTGTATATGTGCCCCCCCAAGGCAGTTATACTGTATATGCCTCCCCCCAGCACAGCTATACTGTATATGCCCCCCCACCACAGCTATACTGTATATGTGCCCCCCCAGCACAGCTATACTGTATATGTGCCCCCCCCGCACAGCTATACTGTATATGTGCCCCCCCCCCCCGCACAGCTATACTGTATATGTGCCCCCCCCGCACAGCTATACTGTATATGTGCCCCCCCAGCACAGCTATACTGTATATGTGCCCCCCCCAAGGCAGTTATACTGTATATGCCCCCCCCAGCACAGCTATACTGTATATGCCCCCCCACCACAGCTATACTGTATATGTGCCCCCCCAGCACAGCTATACTGTATATGTGCCCCCCGCAAAGCTATACTGTATATGTGCCCCCCCAGCACAGCTATACTGTATATGTGCCCCCCCCCTATTTCTTAATTTCTTCATGTTCTCATGAATTAGGATGTACAATGCATCCTTACTGATGAGAGAACACTGGGCAGGAACCTATGATCAGCTCCTCCCATCCTGTATACGCCCACTGGCTACACAGGAACAGTGCCCCTCCCTGGAGGTGATGTCACTGGCTTTCAGTAACCACACCCACTTGCTTCTCTTAGACTCAGAATGAAGAGGAATTGAAGTCATGTGATAGCACTGAAAACCGCAGAATTCAGGTAGAAAAACTGGGATTTTTTCATTTTGACACATAAGGCTGAACTCCGCTCACATTAATGATTGCAGGCAGAATTTAAGGTAATAGGCTGGACTTCACCTTTCACAAAGCTATACAGAGCTTGTTAAAGAGAAACAAAAAAGGAAAACGCATGTTCAAAAATGCACCGCAAAACGTGCCGGATCAACCGCAACTGCATAGATGTGAACTTAGGTTAAAAAAAATAATAATTTTTCAGAAAAGCTTAAATGTTAAAAAGCTATCCTTGACTTTTGTTACACTAACTTTTCCTAGGCTGAGATGATTCCATCAGTCTGCTGCAGGCAGGAGGTAGCATTTCCCCAGTCTCTTCTCCACTAGTGATCAGACTTCAACATTTTTACTTCATAGCAATCCACAAGGTGAGATCCTGAAGCAGGGGCTGATCTGTGTCAGAAGTTTGTGAATCCCTTAGACTGTAAGCTCCTCAAAGGCAGGGACTGATTTGAATGTATAAAAATAATTGTAAAGAGCTAGGTAAATAAATGGTGCTATATAAGTGCCTGTAATAAAAAAAATAATAATAACCACAGCCAAGAACTACACAGACACCTAGATTTATATGACTGTGTCCTCTGTGAGAAAGTCCAGGAAGTAGGTGATGATGCTGGATGATCCCTGAATAAAGATGGCTCCAGCCTGGAGGGAAAGGCAGGTGAGGACATTGCCAGGAGGAATACTGCGATCTCTGCAGTGGCGGCTGGTGCTCCATCAGTTGGGGGGGGCGTCAGACAGACCTGGCTACGGATCCCCTCCCCCTCACTCCATAGTCCAGTCCACACCATATCCCCCCCCCCTTTCCCCGGGCGCCAGTTCACTTACCTTGTTCCTCCGGACTGACAGGCGGCGACGGCTTCCCCTCATTTTCCTCCATGTCCCTTCTCGGCGGCCATCTCCTCCCTCCTCCTCTGCCAATAGGATGTTTTCTCCTTTGGTCAATTGGGAAACAGGTTTTAGGACCCGCTTCTTGATTGGCTGGGAGGAGAATCAGTGTGGCAATAGCAAATGTTCATTCGCTATTGTCACACAACTGGGTGGGCTCAGGACGCAGTGCTCTGTGCCCAGAGCCAAACCTTTTTTGAAGCCTATTAGAGCCTCTGGCTCTATTCAAGTGCTTCAAAAAAGAAAACCCTCATTGGAATCCATGCATCTGGCGCCCTGCATGTAGATTAGGGGGCCGGACGCATTGATGGGGGGGCGGCGCCCCTGCGCCCCTAGTGGATGGGCCACCACTGGATCTCTGTAAAAGGTAATAAATCCCTGGAAGTGTAACCCTTCCACATTACTTAGCATGCTCTACTGAACATGATAAATATATCTGATGGTAGGACCACTTTTTGTTCATCTTGGAATTTTGACAAACATGCAAACAGGTACAAAAGCCGAATCTATAGGAAAGAGCACTGAACACCATAGTGCAGAATGACAAAATAAAATCCTTTCTCTAAAGCTCCTTCACTTTTAGGTTCAGTTTCATCTTCCAGTAATCTGTATCCGGACAAGCTTTTCCTCTCACACACAAGGTCAAGTAAGTCACATTTAATGGTTCTTGTCCAAAAAACAGGATCTGTTTACTCCACTTGCTGGGACTTCAGCCAAGATTGCTTTTCAGAGAAGTAAATCTGTTTCAGAATGTGCAAGAGCTGCTCCAGACCCAATTTATTATTATTATTAATAATAGCAATGACTAGTATATCACCATCATCTTCCCCTAAAGCTGTGCAATATGAGCAATACAAACATAGTTGAGCAATAAATATTGTGTTATATATAACACATTTCTAATACTGGAGCAGACAGAATCTGGAGCAGAGGTGCATAGCAACCAATCTACTTCTAGCTTTCATTTTCAAAGCCAAGCTGAACAAACTGAAGCTAGAAGCTGATTGGTTACTATTACATAGCTCCCAACTGTCCCTGATTTCGAGGGACTGTCCCTGATTTGGAACAAAATCCATCCTGACCTTCTTTTCCCCTCATTTGTCCCTCATTTTGGTCTGATCTATATAGTAGTATATAAAATGCACTTTTTATCTTTTGAAAAGTGTTTCCCAGTGCTAAACCTTTAATCCAAATTGCTGCATTTGTACATTTCAAAAGCCAGTATACCAGTATACAGGAATACATACAGTAGTTAGTCAGGTTGAAAAAAGACACAAGTCCATCTGGCTCAAACAATAAAAAACAAAAAACAGTAAAGAAAACCCAACCATACAATCCCATATACACAATTCTTTACCCGCATTTGATCCAGAGGAAGGTAAAAAATAAAATAGCAAAGCATGATCCAATTTGCTCCAGCAGGGAAAAAAATTCCTTCCTGATCCTCCGAGAAGCAATCAGATATTCCCTGGATGAACTTTACCTATAAATGTTGGTACCCAGTTATATTAAGTACACCCAGGAAAGAATCCAGTCCTTTTATAAAGCAATCTAATAAGCTAGCCAGAACCACCCCTGGAGGGAGTCTATTCCACATTTTCACGGCTCTTATGGTGAAGAAACCTTTCCATATTTGGAGATGAAATCTGCTTTCCTCTAGACGTAAAGACTGCCCCCTTGTCCTCTGTGATGACCTTAAAGTGAACAACTCAACACCAAGTTCACTATATGGACCCCTTATGTATTTATACATGGTGATCATATCCCCCCTTAATCTCCTCTTCTCCTGAGAGAATAAATTCAGTTCCTCTAATCTTTCCTCATAGCTGAGGTCCTCCATGCCTCTTATTAGTTTGGTTGCCCTTCTCTGCACTTTCTCCAGTTCCCCGATATCCTTTTTTGAGAACCAGTGCCAAAAACTGAACTGCAGAGATGAGGTCTTACTAATGATCTGTACAGGGGCAACATGATCTCTCTCTCTCTGGAGTCCATGCCTCTCATAATACAAGAAAGGACTTTGCTTGCTTTGGAAACCGCAGCTTTAATTTGTAACAAAACAATAACTTCACCATGCTTTGTACCAGATTCATAAAATTTTTTGTCTTAAATTAGACAAACTACAGAATAAAAAATATATATATTTTACCTATAGTGACACTGGTGGGATGTTTCAAAATTAGCACTGGTCAAATTAGAAACAGGTCTTTGTTTTTGGGTATAAACAAAGCTTTCTCTGACTGATATTGTAATACAAAATTATTTTATTTTCTGTGCAATTTATAGACAAATAGCTTTATAAAAGCTAAAAAAAAGTGCTTTATTTAACCACTTCTGCACCGGAAGGATTTGTTCCCTGTCGTATGATGCTGTACCTAAGTAAAAAGATTTTCCCACAAATAGAGCTTTCTTTTGGTGGTATTTGATCACCTGTGCGATTTTTATTTTTTGCGCTATAAACAAAAAAAGAGCGACAATTCTGAAAAAAAAAAAAAAACAATATTTTTCAAATTCTGCGATAAACCCCCCCCCCCCCTCCCCCAAATGTAAAAATCTGATTTTTTTAACATTTTAGGCTAATTTGTTTTCTGCTACATATTTTTGGTAAAAAAAATCGCAATAAGTGTATTTTGATTGGTTTGCGCAAAAGTTATTGCATCTACTAACTACGGGAAAGATTTATGTCATTTTAATTGTTTCTTTTTTTCTTACTAGTAATGGCGGTGATCTGCGATTTTTAGCGGGACTGCGACATTGCGGCGGATAGATCGGACCCCTGACTGAAATTTTTGACACTTTTGTGGGGACCAGTGACATTACTACAGTAATAAGTGCTAAAAAGATTCACTGTTACTGTAATAATGACACTGGCAGGGAAGGGGTTAACAGTGTGGGTGATCAAGGGGTTAAATGTGTACCTAGGGGCATGTTTCTAATTGTGGGGGGGTGTGACTTGTGAAACGATTATAGAGACCTGTGTTCCTATATAGAAGGATCACATGGGCTCTGTAAACATTCCAGGGAGAAGAACGGTCAGCTGTGTTTACAACAGCCAACCGTCCTTCTCTCTCAGCGGGGAACGATTGCGGGAGTCAGGCAGCAATCAGAGCCGCCTGCCCCGTGCATCGGCTTCCCTAGCTGCCTGCGCGACCGACATATACCTACGGCGGTTTGCGCAGGAGCGCTGCCTGCCACAGTATAACTGCGGCGGGCGGTCGTAAAGTGTTACTACTTTTTTAACCATCTGCTGACTGCTCACAGTAAATATACTGCCAGCAGGCGGCAGGTGCTAGCACGGAAATGTACATTTGCGTGCCCCCTGCTGACCCATGCTGTGATTGGACACAGCACACGTTTGGCAGCTGATTTCATCCAATGATTTCAGCTGAAACCTGCTGATCAGCTGTGTCCAATCACAGCAGAGTTCTGTGTTTACAAACACACAGAACTCTATGTATGTTCAAAAAACAGTAATCTGGCTGCTTCTTTTCCCTGAAAAGCAGGGAGAAGAGAAAAAAGCAGCCAGATCCGTAAGTAGAAGCACATATTACACACATTGATAGGCGTGCACACAGGGTATGCCGCCTGGCCTGGGAAACACCCTAATCACCCCATGTGCATCAGCATTATCGTTCTGTGTACCAGCAGGAAGATAGAAAAGATGTCCCTCTTACCGGCTCTGCCATAAGAGAAGTGCTTACGCACTTCTCTTTCATTGTGTCAGCAGGAAGATCAATGTGCCGGGGCCATATATATGTAGACAGTAGATGGCTGCCATAGGGCACAGTTCATTTATACACATCATGTGACATGTGTTTTCAAAGTCGGAGCGTATGTGGCACCAGCCAAACTGGGCTTTTCACTAGATGCGGTGCAAATTCACAGCAAACTCGCTTTGGCTTCGGCACCGCATCTAAATCGCAGCCCATCCATGCAAATTGATTCTGGAGTGTATGTTAAGGTAATGACACCCCAGAATCAGTTTGCAAAATGCAGCACGATTTATAGAATTTGCAGATTCTGGTGCAGACAAAAAAAGTGTCCTACATCAGTTTGGTGCGGACGCGGTGAGATTTGAGGTTACAAATCCATGGCTCAGATCCCACCCCTGAGACACTGCATGTAATTCACACAGGAATGTGCTGAGATTCCTTTGAGATCAGTGTGAACCTCGACCTAATGATATTTTAATGATTACATTATGGTAATAATTGGTATTATTTTATTCCTTCCTGGAACTCAGGATTTATTTTGATCAAGTAGGGAAGTAGTTAACCTCTGTCACATTTGTATGTGATAGGCCAGTTGAACTGTGTACCTGTACAGTATGTGTGCAAAATCCAGTTGGCCGGGTGGACCAGGAGCAGAAGATTATAAAGGTACTTTGGTAGACAAGGGGTTAAAGCAACATTGTCACTATCAAAAACAAAATAAAAGCACCCTGTTAATTAAGACTAACCTTTCTTGATACCTAGATGTCCAGGCCAAATTGATCAGTATCGAGTAGAGAGTACCATTACCATGCAGTGATTACCTTAACCTCTTCCAGCAAAGCCGCATGCATATACAGTATCTCACAAAAGTGAGTACACCGGTCACATTTTTGTAAATATTTTATTATATCTATTCATGTGACAACACTGAAGAAATTACACTTTGCTACATCATAAAGTAGTGAGTGTACAGCTTGTATAACAGTGTAAATTTGCTGTCCCCCCAAAATAATTCAACACACAGCCATTAATGTCTAAACCTCTTGCAACAAAAGTGAGTACACCCCTAAGTTAAAATGTCCAAATTGGGCCCAAAGTGTCAATATTTTGTGTGGTCACCATTATTTTCCAGCACTGCCTTAACCCTCTTGGGCATGGAGTTCACCAGAGCTTCACAGGTTGCCACTGGAGTTCTCTTCTACTCCTGCATGACAACATCACTGAGTTGCCATCTTGGAGACATGTAGGAGATGTGTGGTTATACAGAGCTGTCCTGTAATGCCTGTTGTAGTGTACAGAGTACTGAATAAACATCCGTTGTTCCAGATCAGAGTCCTGTGTCTCTCACAACACAGAGAATATAACAGTTAGAGACCTTGAGCTCCTCCACCTTCCGTTTGAGGATGCCCCACGGATGCTCAATAGAGTTTAGGTCTGGAGACATGCTTGGCCAATCCATCACCTTTACCCTCAGCTTCTTTAGCAAGGCAGTGGTCATCTTGGAGGTGTGTTTGGGGTCATTATTATGTTGGAATACTGCCCTGCGGCCCAGTCTCTGAAGAGAGGGGATTATGCTCTGCTTCAGTATGTCACAGTACATGTTGGCATTGATGGTTCCCTCAATCAACTGTAGATCCCCAGTGCTGGCAGCACTCATGCAGCCCCAGACCATGACACTCCCACCACCATGCTTGACTGTAGGCAAGACACACTTTGTCTTTGTACTCCTCACCTGGTTGCCGCCACACACGCTTGACACCATCTGAACCAAATAAGTTTATCTTGGTCTCATAA